>NW_010130987.1:0-45666 GCF_000699245.1 Pterocles gutturalis
GCGAGCTCTGCTCTCCATGGGCTGCACAGTGACAATGTGCGTCACCAGCTCTTCACCACGGGCTGCAGGGGAATCTCTGCTCCGGCATCTCCTCCCTCTCCTTCCTTTTTATTGACCTTCGTGTCTGCGCAGTTGTCTCTCTCACACTCCACTCCTCTCTCTGCTGCAGATTCTGAGGAACTCCCATCTCCCAGGCCGGGGCTTCACTGGCTTTGCTGGGCCATGGTGGGGGCTGGGCAGGCAGCAGGACGGATGGACTGGCCTGGCCAGGCCCTGCCTGAGGCTGCACTTGCGCTCCCTGTGCTGTGCCCCCTCTTCAATATGTCATTTGCAGAGGTGCTGATGGGCTTGGCCCTGGCCAGGGCTGGGTTCAGCCTGGAGCTGGGGAAACTTCCAGCAGTTTCTCATGGGGGCTGTCTTGGTAGTGCTCCCCCCTGCTACCAAAGCCTTGGAGCCAGAGGAACTTGTAGCATTTCCTTACAGGAGCCATCACTGTAGCCCCTCCCCTGCTACCAAACAAATCCACCACACAAAACTACAACACTAACTTTCACAGAATCACAGAACTACTGCAGTTGGAAGGGATCTCTTAAGAACATGTAGTCCACCCCACCTTCTCAGACAGGGTCAGCTAGAGCAGGCTGCTCAGAACTGTGTCCAATTGGGTTCTGAGTATCTCCACAAATGGAGACTCTGCAGCCTCTCTGGGCAACCTCTTCCAGTGTCTGACCACTCCGGCAGGTAAAAAATAATAAGTACATATTTTTTTTCCCTTGTATTCAGATGGATTTCGTATGCTTTAATTTGTGGTCATTGCCTTTTGTCTTGTCACTGGGCGCTACTGAGCAAAGTCTGTTACCTTTCCCCTTCCCATCAGGAATTTATACATACTGATACTTACACACATTTATAAGATCCCCCTGCACTTTCTCTTCTCCAGGCTGAAGGGTCGCAGGTCTCTCAGGCTCTCCTCATCTGAAGGATGCTTTAGTCCCTTAATCATCTTAGTGACACTTAGTTGGACTTGCTCCAGTATGTCCATGTCTCTTATACTGAGGATCCCAGAACTGGACCCAGCGCTCCAGGTGTGGCCTCATCAGTGTTGAGGAGAGAGGAAAGATCACCTCCTTCGACCTTTTGGCAGCATTTTTCTTAACGCACCCCAGGAGGCTGTTGGCTGCCTTTGCCATGAGGTTGCGTTGCTGGGTCGTGATCAGCTTGTTGTCCATCAGGGCTACAAGGTCCTGCAGAGCTGCATTTCAGCTGTTTGGCCTCCAGCATCTCATGGTGCACATTAACCTTGCAGAGAAAGCCTAAGACCTGTAATAATGTGTACTATCACTCTTGAATTGCAGAGACATAATTTACTTGGCTTATATCAAAACATTTTCATATAATCACTTCTTGTGGTATTGACACCCAAAATAAAACACTTGAATGTGTTGCTCTTTGGCAGACTTCCTGTCTTCTCTCATAGAAACAATTGAACAGAATTTGAGTCAGACGTTTTCTCCTGAAGAATTAATGTTGTGTTTTTTACAATAAGTGAACCATAACATGACCTGTAATTTTTACAGGAATAATAAATGTCTGTACTGATTTTCAGGGGACCTTTTGCAGTACGTCCTCTACTTCGCACATCATACTTTTCTTGTGCATTTCTTTGAACATTCTTGTTCAAATGTTATTGGTCTTTTGCCTACTGTGAAGAAGGCAACATAGTAAGAGCTATTTAAAAATACACTAGAGTGATATATAGATAAAATGTTTTTTCCCCATCTAAAAGCTGTGGAGCTGAGTAGCACAGATTAAGTAAAGATCACCTCTAAAAGTGTGTGCAAAATCTAGAATAAAAGGTATGAATTTGTGCTTTTGCAAATGATTCAGATGACTAGGTAGCTTATGATAGAGCAAAACTGGTTTCAGTAACCTGAATCTGAACTTAGAGTTTTAGATTAAAATCAGTATGTCAAATTATATCCAGAATAAAAAATAATTGATGCAGATAAAATTCAATCTTCATGCTGATGTAACTCAACCCCCAAACTCTATTTAGCTTTGTTCTGCAGTATTTGAAGTTACCATGTGGTCTGAAAATTACTGTGCTTCATTAATTCCATCTGAAGATGATTGAGCAGTTAGATTTCTGTAGATGGAATAATGTATAAAAGCAACTTCTTGATATGTTACGGACTGCATGGGTGCAGTTTTGGCCAGTATGCCCCTCTGGACCTCTATAAGCAGCTGAGAATCCAATAAAGATCTCTAAATTATGGGCATTATCTAGTTGATTGAAGGAGCTAATTCTACTTACTGCTCTGCCAGCCAGCCAGTGTAACATCTGATATTTAAACTCATTATCTGTGTATCTGAAACAGTTTGCTTGTATCATAGCTTAAATAGAAGTTAATGTAATCAGCTGCTATGTCTGTGTTTGAAATGAGGATGGTGCGCTAGAGACGATAAGCCCATTTGCTCTCAGGTTTCTTAAAAAACGAAGCATCTGTCTCTACTTGCTATTGACTTCAAGTCAATTTGACCTAGAAAAGTAAGGTGTTTCAAAGCTATAGAAGCCATCATGTATGTTGTAGTTAGAAGATGCAGAAAGTACTCTGCTTACTGAAAGTTCTTGGCAATGTCTGAAAAATATTATAGGCTGGAGGAAGAATTACGCAGTTGAGAAGCAGAGGAATTTTAAAATGTCAGAGAGTTTGTTTTTTTTTTCTTAAAGGAGAATTATTTAATGAGTTGAATTTTGAAGTCAAAGATTCATTTCAGATACATCTGTAGAGACTCTGAATGCTACTGTGAGTGTTCAGGCTACTTAGTAGGAGGCTCCAGGAGGTCTTTAAAACCAATCTGGTTCAGAAATTTTTAAACCAGTTAGGTGATATACTGTATGTGGTGTAAGGAGCCAATTAAAAGGTGTGTAAAGCAGACTGAAGCCAAGTTTTCTGGTGCTGCTGTCTGTAAAAGCAGCAAATCAGTCATAGAGTAATGCAGGAATAAAGGATTTTCAGCAATAGAATCAGGGTTGTGCTAATATTGGTTACTGGTGCTAGAATGTGGGAGACAGAAAAGGTTATTGCCTGATGTTGTTAGCAGAAAGTCATATCTTCAAATTATGCCTGACATAATTTTCCAATGAAAGGGCATAGTTTAAAAACCATCATTAGCTTCCTAACCAATCCCTTCAGGCTAGGAAGCCATTGAGGGTTTGTTACTCTACACCTCCAAACCCTTTTTTATCCCTGTGCTTGAGAACAAGTCAGCTCTGATGGTGTCTACTGACAGTATTACTCAGGATGTTGAAAGTTTTACAGACTGTGCATTGCATAAAATAACACAGTACTGATAGTACTTGTCATGCTTCATGATCTCTTTAAACAGCTCATCTTTATTAGGCAACCAGATCTTTCTAAACAGTTCATCTTTATTAGGCAACTGGAATAACCAGCTAGAACTCTCGCTGTAGGGGGTTGCAGTCCCTGCTCTTTGTTGATGAGGAACAGCCAGTAAGTAGAGCTGTTGCGAAGGAAATGGAGCTGCTGAAGACATACCCACAAATTCCCAAATGAATTAAAAGCTGCTTTTCATATACAGTGCAGATTGCCTAAAAGAGGTGGTTGGCCTAATAGCTATTATTGAAGAGATACTCGTTACATTATAGTATTCATGTATGTCTTTTTTGTGATACTTGGGTGTAGGTAATGATTAAATTCTAGGAAGTTTTTCAGATGCAAGGAGGGACGTTCCCTGCTAATAGCTCACCAATTGCTGAGCTATTGGCAATTTATCTATTATATTGGAGTAGTTCTTGAGTATTGGTGAATAACTAGGATGAAGTTACACAGTAGGCCTGACTGGGTCTACTGACTTTCGTTGCCAGAAGGGCCAGTCCTACTTCTCATATCCCTCTCTTCAGGTTATATAGTCCCACACCCTCTCATGGATTGGCTCTGGTAGTTGTCTGACTGTGCTGTAAGCTAACTTGATCAACAGGCAGAAAACTGGTTAGGTTAGTTTCTGTCAATTAAGCATGAAAACCAGTTGCCTTGTAACCAGGCAAGTACCATGGCCATTGCCAGGAAGAGGAATGGGAGTGCTTGCTTGGAAGAGAAATTAGTAACCTGCCTCTTCCGGTGGCTGCAAGCTGTTAGATCAATACAAGCTGTAACATGCCATTGCTTCCTAAGATTTGGTTGTAATTTTGGGTTGAACCTCGGTTTCTCTTCATAGGCTGTGATTCAGTTAATTTCTCTCTTCTCTCTTCCCCTTCCTGTGCCTTGTCTTGTAGAAACGAGTAACTAATTCGTCTATTCCTTCAACAAATGGCCCTTGCTACCTGAGAGGCTAAACAAATGTGTTACAAACTCTGTGCTGGAACTGGAACTGAAATTCGTGTTGGTTGTGGTCAAGGGACTTGGGACACCAGTAATTCTTAAAACCACATCATACGCAATGCTTCATTAAGATGGCTAGAGACAGAGTGATGATTAACAGGAGTCTGTATGCAAGTTGGTGCTGAGAAAGATTATGACAGAAAACAAAGAATGTGAAAGTTGAGACAAGCAGACATGTGTAGACAATATATAACAAAAAAAAGCTTATTTAAATGTCATTTTTATATCTTCATTCAGGAAGAGGAGTGGCCTTCGCTTGCTGGATTATAGTTGTCATAGTTGCTTTATTCCTGAACGAGTGAAGGTTGAATTAACATGTCTACTGACTTTCCTTTTCCACCCTCTTGTTATCTCTATAGCAGTAGACCTTAGCCTATTTCTTCCTCTTTCTATAAGGGAAATACTGGTAGCAATTTTGGGTAGTAGTTTGTTCTCACGTAGAATACAACCACACAGAGGCACTCAGTTAAGATGTCTCTTTCAAGAGAGCTATGGCAGCTGTTTTAAATGGGTTGAAGATTTTGTGGTTTGGTGTGTTTTCTTTTTTTTTTTTTTCTTCATAGAATTGGGACAGAATGCTGGTTCTGCCTTTGAAACCTCTGTGTTTTGAAGGTATTATTTTAAAGTTTTTTTTTTTTTCTTGGTTGTAAGTTTTGGGGGGGTTTTGTTTGGTTGGTGTTTGTTGTTCTCATTTGTAAGCATCACTGTAACAGAATAACCCTGTCTGGTAATTGAAATAAGGCAAATTATGTAAGTAAAATGCAGTTACCTGTCAGGCAGGGGCTTTTGCTAGGTTCTGGAATATCTTAGGGGGGAAGAGGTAAACTTTCATTGGCTTGGAGTCTTGAGGAGCTAAAAATACATAGTGGAACCTTAAAGACCTAGAAAACCTTTGTCATCAGTGTATAGGCAGAGTTAATTTTTGTCTTGTTTCTTCCCCTTCCAAAGCCCTCTCTCTTTGAATCAGTAATTAGTGTGTTTATTCTTCTTTGCCTGTAAGGCTTGTGCTACCTAATAAGAAAACAAAGCTGTTACAGACTTTGCTTTATAACCAGAATTAAAATTCATGTTGGCTGTAGTCAGATAAAACGGGACTCCAGTATTCCTAGAATTACTTGAAATCCAAAGTTAATAATTTTTCCTGCATCAGTTTGGGAAGGACAGGATAGCTCTCATTTATTTCAACATGCTTTAGCAGTTGCAACTCCTCTAAGACACAGTGCCTAAAGATTGGGCTGTTGTCTCTCCTTTTTCTTTGGTGTGTCAGTCTAGCCACACTGCGAAAATGAATGGAGAAAGATGGGAGTCTGAACTGCTACCCTGACACGAGTACTGTGTTTCATATGTGATGGGTTGCACAGATTACTGGTTTTAATGTGCTAAAAAAAATTCCTTCAGGACAGATTGATGTACATTTTTTTTCTTTCCTATAAATCTTGTGTGTTGATTCACTTCTTGGTGTCATCCTGGTCTCTCTCATCTAATCGGTTTCACACTGAAGTAAGGCATTCAGCTATCACTGCTGCTTTTAAAATGCCTTTTCTCTCTGCTCTCGCTGACATGCTGTTTAGTTTTGAGGTCTACTATAGTTTTCTTAAATGTTATTTTTCTGGTCTTCCTGAGGCAGCTTGTTTTGGCAAAATTTATGCTAAAAGATCTAGGCTCATTTGGACCTTCAGTTCTGTAAAACAATGATTTTAGAAGGATGGGGACAAAAATAATAATTTAAATCAGCTTGATACTCTCACTCTGGTTGGGAAGAATAAGTAGAAATCTCAGTTGGCATAAGAAGGAGAGAGAAATTGGGTATGTGCTTAATAGATGGTATTAAACAGAAGGAATATGTCAGAAGTACTTTGGTAATGTTAACTTGGCCTTGTCATGAGATCTTCATTAGGAAAAGTACTTCTCTCGTAAAACTTCTACATATAATCCATGATGGTCAATGCTATTATGAATTAAGCTGGACTGTGTGTCTCTTCCTGACAGCTTTATACTATAGTGAAAATGTTGTTTGACTTCAGTTTGTATTTTTGCATGTAAAGCTCTATGTATTTCCTGAGCATGTACTTCTTTTGACTGCAGTTTGAACAGTCATTTTACTTTTTTGCTTAAATTCCTAATAGTTACATGAAATCATTGTATAGAAAATCAGCTCTCTACACAATCGTTTCATAAACATAGATGATTAGAAGTAAGATTATGCTGATTATGCCAAGTATTCAGTTGACAAGATATTTAATAAAAGCAATGGCCCTTTCTCTCTTAACTTCATTCTAACAATTTCAGTGAATTGAACTAATTGTGCTTAAAATCCAGATATTGTAAAAAAGCATGTTTTTGGTTTCAAAAACATACCAAGTCATTTTCAGTCTGGACTGGAATTATGGAATAGAAGAGTCAATGTACAAATAATGTACATCAATGTTGCTACCCTGGGATTTTAGGTATCATAGGTTTATGTTGAATACATGGCTACACCCCTAAATGTAGGTAGAAGATTTTTTGTATCTCTAACTGAACCTGTATCATTATGTAACTCAATAGCTTTGTTCCATTGATCATGACTTTCCTATTAGGTTTCTACTTTTCAGAATCCATTTTGTGGAGTTGAGCTTTCTTTTGCAAGATGTCATGTACTCATTTTATTTTTTTTAGGCTCTGTGCTTTGAGAGAGTGAAAAGCACTGTTATTTGAGAGAGGAATTATGCGTACAAATTTTCTTTCTCAATGGAAGAATGCATGTGAATGCATATTGCTATTAGAAGTGTCTTCTGCAAGGACAGCACTAGTATAGCTATAAAACTTTAAATTTTATTTCTGGAGGTCCAGGAAGTTTGAGCCTTTGTAAGGCCCTTTGGAAATCAAAATAGATTATATACCTGTCTGCATGTTTGTGTTACTGCCATACTTGATTTCAGAGGAGTATTACATAAATTAGAAGCAATAGGGTTCAACTACATTAGGGAAGTCTAAACCTATGTAGTGAACAACTACATTTTTAATATGCAATGTGATGGTTAATCTAAAGTAGACCTAAGATCTCTTGGGACTTCAGAAGTGTCAGAAAAGATGCCTCTGAGCAATCAAAGGTCAGAGTTTTATGTCTGTTATGGCATGCAGCATTGTTATTATTGGGATTCATATGTGTGTTGTAGGATCATGAAATATTGAATAAATTAGTGTATTTTAAGAGTTGGCCTTAACATGTCATTTTTCTGTCCTTAAGAACTTGATTGGTGGAGTGTGTGTGAGTGAATATGTACTAAAACTGTGTATGCTGCTGGGCCAACATGCATATATTCTAAACAAATCTAAAAAATGTATTTTTTTTTTTCCTCTGAAGAAAATTGGTAGGTCTGAGAGAGGGGAATATTTGCTATAGATAACTGTTATCCTGTTTTTCTGGGTTTTTTTATATTAGTATTTATGCATGCTATTTGAGTTGTGTTTATACCAGTAATTAATTTTTAAAAGGTTTTTTGTTTTGGAAAGTGGGTATGGCAAAAATAAAAGCTCAAATATTTTTATGTTGGGTATTTTTTCGGTAATTTGTTTTAAGACAGTATGGTTCTATAGTGTATAGAAGTTTGTAACTTCTTTAACATTATTTAATTGCCCAAGAAAATCCTTGCAAGCCTAAAGTTATTAGTATTATGATTCTAGAATTGTTACCAGGGTTATGGTGGTAAGACTAGAAGTTACTTAGTCATTCTTTGCACTTTCCTATGTTGCTTTGTGTTTTTTGATCAGTTTTATTACTCCAATGTAACTGCATGCGTTTTGAAGAGAGGAGGGGAAAAAAAGTCTAGCTGGCAATTGAGGTTCAGGTTTTTAAAGCTCACTATATTTTTATTTTTAGAATCTCCTTCAAATAAACTTAATTTTTTAGCTGTTTTTGTGCTAAGGGATGGTATGTAGTCTGTCAACAGCATTGTCACACTGTGACTTTGTCCTTCTATTCCTAATTAAGTATTTTAATGTTGTCCCTGAATAAGTGACGGATGTGGCTATGTGGTTGTGGCAGTGATGTCTTTAGTACTTCCGTTGTTTTAACCTGTAAGTAAGTATTGCCTACTTGGCATCCTTTTCCCACTTGGAAAAAATAGGCTTGAATTAAATGAATAGGCTAGAATTCCTTAAAATTTGCCAAATTGACTTCCTGCCTCATGCTTTTCTTTGCATACTTGGGATGGAGTAGGAGAAGCTCTTTCTTTGCATAACTTGCAAGCTTCCTAATTAATTTTGACAATAAATGCAGTACTATTTTGGGTTTTGTTACGCTCAAACAGATAAGGACTGAAAGTAGCAACTGCAGACCTTGTTACAGGTAAACTGAAAAGCTTACTGTAATACTGGCCTACTCCTTACCGAGTTACTCAGTATATTACTAGAAATACCTCTCAATTGTGATGGTTTGAAATTCAGTAATAAGGCCTGATACTAAAAAGCGTTACTTTCTTTCTATATGTGTTTAGGTTGTTGGTATAAGCTTGCTAAACAGCCATCTCTTTCCTGTTGTTTAGCACTCATTTTAGAAAGACAAAGTAGTGCAGACATGAAATAATATTTTCAAATATCAGGTCTTGAAAATAGCATTGTTATATATTTGTTGAATAACTGCATATAACTGTAACGTAACGTAACTTTTTTTTTTTTTTTTTTTTAATGTATGGTAATCTTATTGCTGGGGCTTCTAAAGCCTATCTGAAAAAGTGAGTTGTGTGGTGGTTAGTTTTTTTTCCTTTGGGTCAGCTTGTTGAACTGGCCTATCATGTGGCTCCCTGATGGTTTAGATCTGGCAAGACAAACAATGGAAGTCCATGGTTAGACAGTTGGAGGAAGGAGGGTGGAACTTTTTTTCAGCAGCAACAACTACACTCAGTTTAATATGATGTGAAACTGTATACCCTGCAGTAGTGACTTCAGTTTTTGGACAATTAAGACTCCTCTGTTACTAGTGAATCTTTGATGCCTCTAGAATTTACTTATTCCTTTCCTCATCCTTGTTAGGACACAGGAGGTACTCACTATGTATCTTCTCGGCTGTTCTGTTGATAACTGGAAATTGACAAAGGATTTTGGGAATCTGCTTTGTCAGATAATGGTCAGGAGTTAATAGGAAACATCCCTGTACCCCTAGTAATAATCTATAGCCCTGTATTCCTAATAACAGGAAAAGTGCTCTAATACCCCTAGTATTTTTTCACTGTTGCAGGATTTTTGTTAATTTCTTCCTACTGGATGTCAAGATGTGTGCTTTTTTTTCTTTTTCTCTCCTTTTACTGGATAAAACCTGCAGTGCTCTCTGAGGCATAGCAAGGAAAGGTCGTGGGTGCTGATGCAAGGGTGGACTTGAAGAAGAGCATGTGCAGAGTTCTTGTTTAGAAATAGCATAGTAGAGAAAGAAAAAGAACATCACCTATAGTGTTTATTCAGGGACATTATAGGAGGATCTTGGAAAATGTAATTTTCAGGAATTTTATAGCTTGGAAAAGTTGCAAGGTATTGTGCCTAATTAAATATACCAGCAAGAGTCCTGAACCTGCATTTTTGCTGCACAATAACAGCAATTAAGTCAGACTGTTCAGGTCAGACTGTGGAAAACCAAGAGGTCATTGAGCCTGAAATTTGTATATCTCAAGAATAAAGTAAGAGACTTAAAAAACCTTTATCTCAGTTTTAAGCTGTAAATCAATATCTAATTGTAAAACAAGATCTATTTAACAATATCTGTTGAAGAAGTAGTAGGTGTTCCTGTGATGGCCTGTCACATTTCCTCATCTGCTAAGGTGAAGGTTACAGGTACAGTGTGTCATGCTGGTGTTCAGAGAAGTGGAAGCTACTGTGGGAAGCTTTCTAAGAAGTAAAATTGCATCTATAAAGAAGAGTCTGTTAAATTATTTTCCACATGCTGCTGACAGAGGGGAAAAAGGCACTTAGGGATGTGAAAGTGATGGGGGAAAGGAACAGAAGATAGAATCCAAGAGGACAGTGTCCTGTGTACGACCCTGGTTCTCAACAAATTAACTCATATTTTTTCCATGTTGAGGATGATCCATCTGTTTTCTTTTTATTAGATCATGGAGAATTACTTACATCTCTCAGTTTTCAAGATTTATATTTTCCCTTGTACACAGGAAATCTCAGAAAATTCCTAATAGGAATATGTTGCTGGCAGTTGATGATCTGGCTTGTTAGTCTTTTAATCTGTGACAATTAAATTGGGAAAATGGGCATCCAAACTTTGCTCATATTTTGACATTTTTAGTGCTAAGCATTCCCTTTTATACTTGGAATTTTATGTAGTGATAGAGGATATACACTACTTGTTTTAATAAGATAAAATAGCTTTTCAAGTGTTTGTATCCCTTTAAGGACATTGAAAACAAGGCCTTGAATCAAGAGTGCTTTGGATTTTTTCTTAAACCAGGATTCTTTCAGACATATCAACAGAGGGAGTTAAGCAATCTCTAAAACGTTGTGGTTGTGCTTAATAAGATCAGAAGTAAGGAAGAGAAAAGCCAGACTGAATTGAGAGCAAGCAGGTATTAGATTTGGAAGGTGCAGCAGCCTTTGTGGTGATGGATGTGGATCCAATACTTGTTCACAACATTGTGCTGCTGTATGAGAGAAGAGGTGCCAGGTGCCTTGGGTGGCTTACTATAATGCTTCCTGTAAATGTTTTGGACTTTTGCAGACTCCTTGTATAAGGCATTCCAGCATAATTTTGAAATAATTGTTGAATCTGTCATACTGAATTATCTGTATTCATCTCTTAAATTCTAAATTAATAGTGATACTGCAGTAGGGAACAGCCTCTGCAGGATTTTTTTTTCCCCTGTGAAAGAAGCCTTATTTTCCCTTTACAGAAAAGCAGAGGTCCATTGATACCTATCAGATATGTTAGATAGTCCTCTTGTGATGGTTTTTGAATTACAATTCCTCCTTTTACATAGCTACAAATACAATAATCAAATGGAAAGTTGAGACTAAATTAAAACCATTCACCTTCCAGTGAGTCTTAAGTTTGGAGAATTGGTTCCTCAAACTTTGAGTAGCAAGGGGTTTTTCGGTTGCCAGAGATGGGCATGTTATTGTATGTGAAAAAACCTAGCACTTCCTGATTCTTCTGCTGCCTTTTGCTCACCTTGCCTTGATACTAGAAACCTTGGGGAAGCTATGAAAGTTTGACTACTCTACGACTGCTATCATGGAGTCTATTTTTAACTAATTTTTTCTACCTTGCTACTGCTTCTAGAACCATTTTGAGTAAAATTAGGCCTGTTCAGGCCTTCCACCTTCATGAACAGAATTAGAGATGTATTTTTGCATAGTCTTCTACAGTTGCTTTTTAAAATTATTATTTTATTTTTAATTTTGTAGTACTGTAAACTTTTCACCATTCCTAAGGATTTGTCTACAACCTTCCTGCAGGAGATGACTAATTCAGAAACTAGGTAATATATGCTAAGACATTTCAACCCAGATGGATGGTGAAGTGAAGGATAATAATGATTCAGGAAAACATCAGTGGATTGGGAGTGTTACTGTGTTTGAGTATGTTAATGTTTTCCAGGCTCTCTGCCACCTCTTGGTGACCTTGCTTTGATGCTTGAGGTCTGAAGTTGCACTTGCCACAGTAATTGATCGATTGCTAATAGCCAGAATGATTAGCGTCAGATTCATCTCTGTACGTTGGAGAAGGGGACTCAGCAAAGTGACTTGTAATGGTGTTGTATGTGATTGATAGGCTCTGTGGCATCCTTGGCAGTGTTTGTTCTTGCAGGTGCTGTCACCTCATTTGCCCTTTGCGTCAGTCAGCTATCTGCTACCAGATTCACTTCCAGTATCTCCCAGTTTGTGTTTTGTTTTTCCAGTTCTGAGTTTAGAGCATACATAGTAGACCAAGAATGTTTACTTTCTTTATTGAATGGCTATTCCAGTTATTCTAATACCATTCCAGTGTTGCCTGCTGTCTCTGTCCACAAAGCCTCATGTGCCTTAATGAGAGGTTATAGAATTAATCAACCCAGAGAAGTTCAGTACTTAATAGAATGTCTTCTTTATTTTCAGGCTATCTGTAAGATTCTATAAGAGACAATAAAATAAATATTCTTAAACAGAATGTGACAAACAATTTTCAAAGCTTGAAAGTATTTTTACTATACTTTGATGCAGAGTTCTTACTGTTAGCGAGATAATCTGATTGGGGTGATGCACCAAGAAAAAGGAAAGGAAAGGGAGTAAGTGAAGTGTTCCCATGGAGCACTGTGTTTCATTGAATAATTATGCAAACTTGGTCAAGATACAGTCCAACAGAAATATCTTTAGCTGTTCAAAAGTCAGCAATTTAGCAAAAATAATGGGATTCCTAAGGGTGTATAAAACCAGCCTTCTCATTTGTGGCTTTTTGAGTGTACATTTAAAAACGTTTTTCTTATAATAGATCAGATTATGAGTCACTCATCTATTCTATAAAAAGAGAGAGAACACAAGCAGAAGGAAATGGGACATGCATTTTTAAAGGCTCCTTCTTCCTTCCCTTTTGTTTATATGTCAGCTGAATTTTCATGTAATAACAATTCCTGTAGTTGTGGTCTTAAAACAGACACTAAATATTGCAAAAGTTGTGATCAACTGTGGCAGCTGAGTTTTGTATTTAGATTCCAAAATAGTATGCATTTAAAAATCTATATAATTTTAAAATTTCATGTGGTACATAGCGAATTGAGAAGTAGAAGAACCAGCTGAATCTGTTGACAGAGTTCAGAATGGTGTACTTCTCATTCATAGTTTCATGGGAGATGCACTTCAGTTTCAGATTTGACTTGCTCATTGGTGTGCTTCGAATGCTAGACTGTTTAGTGTATTGTTTTGGCGCACGTACTGACACTGGAGCATGCCAGCAGTTCTGGCGTGAGGCTGCTAGGGAAAGGACTTCTTGTAGCTTGGTCATTTCAAAGCTTCAGTGTTTAAACTGTCATTAATTACACTTTTGCTATGAAACGGGTTATCTAGATAGAGTAGTGTTTGAGTTCTTATCTTACTAGAACGCATTGAATATAAATACCTAATTTTGATGTAAATGTTCAGTGTTGTACTCTTGCTTCTGTATTGTAAAGTCAGCAATTTTATAAGTGTCAATGACCTTTTAAGAAAAAGAACTCTGCCAGGATGCAGATTCTACCAGCAAGCAGGGATTACTTTTTTTTTTGCGAACTTTGTGCAAAAGCACATCTTCTCCAGTTAACCTTTAGTGTTTCAACTTCTAAGAAAATGTACTTCATTTTTAAAAATGGTATTATTTAGATATACAGTGGTGTAGATGCTTTGTCATGACTGTTAAAAAGATCTTCAACTTTAATCCCACTTTGACTGTTTTATCTGGGAAAAAAAATGTGAGCTGGGGAAACATTAAATCTCTCAAGCGGCCTTTGAAATATTTGTTGCCATTTTGAAACGAAACACTTCTATAAAGTGATTTGTATGGTCACTTGTGTAACTTGCATAGTTAGTACTAATAGTGAAAAGTTTTCAGGAAGAATATGAAAATATTCTTCATTGCCGTGTCTTGGGAGGAGTAGGAGTCAGTTATGTGCTTTTTGCAGGAAAAAAAAAAAAAAGAAAAAGAAAAAATTCATTATATCTTCTATAAATTGACAGCACATAGACTTCAGAATTGTTTCGAAATCATAACTTTTATAAGGAAAAGTGCTTGAATGATTTTGCATAACCTGTTTCCTGTAATTACGAACAAAGTTTTTTGGAGGATGAGGGGTAGTGGTATACATTATGGACTAATTTTTAAAGAACTTTGATTCTTGTTTCCTATTTGTGATTTTTTAAAAATGCCATTATCTGTTCAGTGATAAATTATTACTCCAAATTTATATGGCAGCCCAGTAGTTGAAGTAATTTGGTATCTCATTACAATTTTGTAGACTAAGCATGTTCTGGTAGAAACTTAAGATTTAATTATTTTTTAGATGGAAAAATAAATCTTACATGTATTCTCATTAACATTTAAAAAATATTGTTCCAGCTGCGTTGGGGTAGAGGAGCACCATGCTGTTGACATTGATCTGTACCATTGTCCCAACTGTGCAATTCTCCATGGACCTTCTCTGAGTAAGTATGGGTTATTCAAATTTTATTTACAATTTCAATATGTTTTCTCTCCATGTACAATTGGAAAAGACTGTTCATAAGAACACTAAAGATTAGTTTGATTATTTAGAAGGTACTGGTTCTACATGACTGACTCTGAACTGATAAAAAAAAAACCACAAAACAAACCAAACCATCCTGAGAGATTCCTTGATCTGGAGATGCAGATAGAATAAAATATAAACCACCACTATAGATTAGAGAAATCAAAGTGCTCAGAGTTAGAAGAAAACAATCTGGACTTGACAGAGAGTGAGAGAATGAAAATTAGGGAATCATTGTCTGAAAAAAAAAATCTAGAAGATGGCTTAAAGTTCCTTTGTTTTAATCATCAAAATTCTAATACCAAGGAAGGCAATGTTGAAAAAATGTAGGTGTTAGCTGTCTTACCTTTTTGGATGATTGTAGGCTATATGCCACAACAGTCCAGTGAAATCTGACAATATGAATTTCCTGTGCTGGTTTTCTTTTTTTTTGTGGTTTTTGTTTGTTTGTTTTTTTGTGTTTACGTCCTTGAGAGTTACATAGCTCCAAATTTCAGGTGTCTGATTTATGATCAAGTTTCCACCAAGTTTCTCATGCGATTTCATGAGTTGCCATAAGGGATTGTGAAACAGAGCAGCAAGAGAGACCTCCTCTTTGGTTTTCCTTTCAGTAGATAAATTTGCTGTGGAGATCTGCTGTGGAAAGATGGAACAGTTTTTGTCTTTGTGTAACTATTGGAAGGACACTGCTTTATCCAGCCGTCTAGATTTTTTCCTCATGACTTCTGTTCTTTAAAGGAAACAATGTAAAAATGGATTTCACCTTTACAACAAGGAATTAAGTTGCTATGTTCAGACCTGAAAATGTGTATATGCACTGTGTCTCTTTAACCTCCAAGCACTGAGTCATGGTAATTTTTTTTTCTAATGTGGTTTTTTTTTTTAAATTTTTTTTAAATTTTTTTTATTTGAAGACCACATAATGATTTATAGTCAGCAGTGACTTAAAACCTGGAATCTTTTCAATGCTGAATTTACTTTGTCATTTAGAAATAAGCATAAAACCGCTGCACCCTCACTGGTAGTCTTGTGGAGTATGAACAAAGTGATAAAGTATCGCTTACTGATGTAATTAATATATGTTGCATGATATGTATCTTGTATACTATGTGAGTTCAGGGTTACCTACTTTTAGGTTGGGGACTAAAAAGTAAGATAAATGCTGTTTTACATGCTTGTAGTTTTTAGTATTCCAGTTGTCATTTTCAGTTAAAAATCTGCATTTCTCCCCTGTAAATCAGAATACAAATAACAGCCGTTTCTTTCCCCACCTTTCTGACTGTTCTTTTCTGTGGAATAGAGGGACCAGGAGGAGGAGTAGAAGGGGGGGGTCATATCAGGCTTTCAAAATAATGGATGAGTAAATATGAAACTTAGTTTTTTTTTCTTGATTTGGGAGAACTAGTATGCTTCACCGTGATGCCTGTGAATAACCTTTTTTTGTAATGCAGAGGCTGCAAGTGCTAATGCCAGCTCTGTCTCACCTGCAGCAATTTGACAGTGAGATAAGAGGGATTTTTGTGTTGGAAGTCTTTTCAAAAAGACAAGAATCTATGGTAAAAATTATCCTCATTACTTCATATTGCCATAAGTAAGTAGATAATCTAGATTTGGTAGAAGCTTCAGACATGTCACTTATCAACCCAAGCAGAGGTGATATGTTGAAATGTCTTCACCTGGAATTTTGTTAATTGTTCTCAGCTCAGCTGTCAGATTCAAATATATGATAGTTTGTGGTTTGGGCTCTGCTTACTTTAGTGTTTAGACAGACTGATAGTGTCTCATGACTTCAAGTGTTGCAGCAGTGCTCCAAAGTGCTTCAATCATATTAAAGTATATATGTAAGTAAAAAAAGCATCTTTATTTACAGCTTGGTATTCTAAAATTCCTTTATCTAAAGGAGATTTGAAAGAGGCAAAAATTAATCTGTTTGATTTAAGAGGGCAAGTTACCTGTGATTCCAGCAGGCACTTGTGTGTATAGTCTCATCTAATCGAATGACATAGTGCAAAGAATTTACTAGCGATATAAAAGAAACACATACTTCATGCTACCAAATTGGTGGTTACTTTCAGTATCCTACAAAATTAATTATCTAAAAGTTCAGATTATGAATATGAAGCTTCTGCATCAATTTCTTCTATTTCAAAGAAAAATAAACCCTTTTGTTGATTTGGAAGAGCAACAATTTTACAAGATCTTTAGTAAGCAGCCATGTGTGTAAAATGCTAAATAATTAATCCTAAAATCCTAAATAATTAAAAAAGTGATATTAAAAAATAGTAGTACACTATGGAGTTTTCTTAGCTTATTTGGTTTAGAGTCTTTGTATTATGTGTTGTTACTTTAAAAGTTTTCTCAGTGATCCTTAAGTCTGAAAGTGCTCTATTTGCATGAATGCTGGGAGTCAGGTCTGCCACCAGCCTCTAGAATCCGGAACTTTAAAGAACACGAGGTACAGTAAATGTTAACAGGACTGTGCTTGTCAGGACATGACTTTCTTAATCTGGTTTTACCTCCTCAAATTCTGTAAATACCCTCCCACCTGGTTTTTTTTTTGACTGTGGTGGTAATGCCCTTGTTTGATCTGAGCTGACAATATGAGACGATGTACCAGGCCCTAGAAGTGGTGTTCTATGATGTGCTGTATGCTCCTCAGAATTTGCTGTTCTTTCTATGCTAACATTTCTCTTGCCTTTTTGGTCACTGGGAATCACCTAAAGGACTACTTAGAAGACTTGGGGCTTCATTTTACATATATGTATGTGTCTTGATGGTCGGTCCCTGTTTGAAGTCTAGCATGTGACCTCAGAGACAAACAGACCAACAGTGTGAGAAGGCAAGGAGTAGTGTTTGCCTAAAGTAGGTACAGGTAGTGGCCCGCTGTTTTGAGTGTATAAGGAATGCAAGTTAAAAGTAGCTTTTTGCTTACTTCTAATGAAAACTTCCAGCACTCTCCTTTCCTTTCTCAACCCCCCTGCAGCTGTCTAATGTACTTTTAGTGTGTATATTTTTAGTGTGGTCACAGTGCCTCAGTTCTCAGGAACAGCAAGGGTAAACACTAGTTCCTTCTACTAGTTTGGAGTGATTGGGAGGGGATGGGTATATGCATTTCAATTTACATAGTTGTTTGTGGTTTTTGTTTTAATTTGAGCATGAGGATCCGTTCAGTTACATTATTTTTCTTGCAGCTGTTATTGTAATATATTATGGGATTATAAAAGCTCTAGAATTAAGAGATACATAAGAAGGAAAAAGTTGTCATTACTGTTTTTTGTTCTTCAGTGTTCTCTTACTCATGGAAGGATGGTGTACATTGCCAAGTAAAGCAAAAGAACGACTTTTAATTTCTAGTTTTTAAGTGTTGGAAAGGCAGATTTTTAAAAGTTGGTTTTGTGCTGTAAAATCTCTTGAGCAGCTGTATCATCTTACAGTTTTACTGAGTTGTTGTAACAACTGTGAATTTATGAGAAACTACTCTATTGCAAATTAGTATTAGACACTAATTTCTTGTATTATTATTTATGACCGAGAAAATAACTTTGAAAACTTAATAAAGCTGGCTTCATTATTTATGAAGTTTTACTGTATTTGGATAGTTGGCTCATTGATCAGACTCTTCAACACTGGTTTTCAGGTTAGCAAGTAGCTATAAATGTCGGTTTATTCTCTTAAATGTCTTCTAAAGGCTACATTTTGTCACTTCTGTAGGAAACAGCTTCTCAATAGGAATAATTACCTCTTATGTGTAATGACTATAAGAAAGATGTCAGTTGTTTCTATATAACCAACTGTTTTTTTCTGGAGAAGTAGCATTTTTTTTTTTTTGCTTTTTAGAAGCTGCTTTTTTTTGTCCTCTTAGATCCTCAGCTTCCTGCTACTGTTAGCTGTGTTTTCAGTATTGCTAGCACTTTTTTTAGATTTTGG
Source organism: Pterocles gutturalis (assembly GCF_000699245.1). NCBI lineage: Eukaryota > Metazoa > Chordata > Aves > Pterocliformes > Pteroclidae > Pterocles > Pterocles gutturalis. The sequence continues at coordinate 18,545 of NW_010130987.1, forward strand.
GTGCATCATGACTTTGGTAAACTTAAGGATGAGCTCCTCCATAAAGTTCGATTTTGTATTAATACAGTTGTTTAGCTGGGTGTCGTATTTATATTGCAGGCTGTTTTTGTATATGCCTCTAGAACACCATTTGTGTTGACAAGTAACAGTAGGTTTTCCCTCTTCTATGTTTCCTCGGCAGATGTAACTAAATTTCTGCTTAGTATTAGTTAAATTATAGTTCTGGTCTCAGTAAATCTTCTTGGGGCAGTCTTCCAGTAGCAACTATTAATGCTGTGGAGCAGCGTTTGGCTTTTTTAGGAAAAACTGAAACGTAACCTAAAAATTACTATGCCCTTAGTATGTTTCTTAGTGTGGTAAATTGTATGTTGTTAAGTCAATAGAAAGGTAGCAAGTTCAACACTGTTGGAATTTCTTTCCCAGACAATGAGATGGCAGTCATTTTTGCTGAGGCACCTGTTGGGAATTTAAAGGGCTTCTCAGCCTGTTAAGTGTTTGAGGACAAGAGATACACATTTATTTGTATAGCCGGAAAGTGTTCCAAAGCGCATTGTGCTAGCAAACAGATAGATGATACAACCAAGGGCTTCCTTTCAAAGCAGAAGACTTGTGTTCTGTAGAAGTGAAGATATGAAATGAGTGGTTGATTAAGGTGAATTAATGAAATATCTGTTACAAAGTAATTTCTCATGAAATAACGCAAATTTGAGGACAGGCAGGAAGTTTGCCATGATATTGTAAGTCACTTTGTCCTCTGTTTCACTGAAGGCCAAAAAAGTAAAATGGGGAGGCTGCATACAACTTACAGTGTTCTAAAATACAGCCTTTCATAAAAAAGAAGACCACTTTTTATCAAGGCCTGTGGTGACAGAAAAAGAGATAATAGTTTTAAACTGAAAGAGGGTAGGTTTAGATGGGATATAAGGAATAAAGTTTTTACTGTGAGGGTGGTGAGGCACTGGAACAGGTTGCCCAGAGAAGTTGTGGATGCCCCCTCCCTGTGGAGGTGTTCTGAGATCAGGTTTGTTGAGGCTTTGAGCAACCTGGTCTAATGAAAGGTGTCCCTGCCCATGGCGGGGGTGAGGTGGGTTGAACTAGGTGATCTTTAAAGGCCCCTTCCAACCCAAACCATTCTGTGAGTCTATGAAAATGGTGTTTTTGCGCATGTGTCATTTGTCATGGCGAGACCAACAGGTCTTTATGAGAAGGTCTTGTTTTTAATTTTCCTTGGCCCTTTAAGTATAGGGAACTGTTCAAGATGCAATTTAGTTGCTATTGAACTATCAGATTCCCAAAATTATAATAGAACATTAATTTATCCTTTGTTCTTTATTAATATGTTTGTAATAGCACACTACAGTTTCAAACAACTCAGAAGTTGATTGTTTTGGGGTGAAATTCTTTCATCATATGTATTATGCTTGCATAATAAAGATTACATCTTCCCAAAACAATTTACACCCAAAACTGTTATGAAGACGTAAGCAGTGGATAAAAGAGAGATGGTTTCGTTTCGAACAGCATATGGTAGTGAGTAGTAGTAATATTATCAGACTGGATATGGGTGTGCTCATAGGGTGAGATAGCACAACAGGATTAGGCCCTGTTAATTTTGTGTTAATACGTAAGATTAGGTCTATGGATCTTGAAGAGGTACAATTCTTCTGTTTATTTAAAAAAAAAAAAGTCTGAGCTTTAGGAATTTGGAAGTTCTATTTCTAGTTTTGTTGCTGACTTCTTAGATTTGGACAACTTTCAGGCTGCTGTGGTTTACTTGTGCTGCACTGGATATGGAGTCTTAAATCATTGTGTGTCATGTGCATTGAGGTTCTCACATAGAAGGAGCTATGGAAGTATAGAGGATTACTGTCAGGTGTCCTGAAGATTTCGTTTGTTGCAGATAGGTAGAGTGTCACCTGCATGAACAGTAATATTTGTTAATCATAGTAATGTAATTGAGGCATGTCTGGGATGACTGCTAATCTGAGCCATCTGATTTAACTAATTCAAAGTTTAATCCTTCTGAAACTTCTAGTGAAGAAGAGGAGAAACTGGCACAGACATGATTACACAGAGTTGGATGATGGTTCCAAGCCAGTGCAGGCTGGAACACGGACCTTTGTTAAACAGCTGCGGGCTCGCTCTTTCCCAAGGTACAGAAGCTTACTTACACACTTTAGTGCAAAAAATAGAGAAACTTTGTCAGCTGAATGTGTCTTGGGTGAGGCAACTGATGTTTCTCTGCTTCAGAGAATGAAGGTTGAGGATGACTTCCTCCCTTAGAATGACTTCCTCCCTTAGAATGCCCCCCATCCCGTCCCTGTTTCAGGTGGAATCATTTACCTTCTCATGCAGTAGCTTCCCCTGTTCAGTTTTGCACTGGGGTACATTGTCTGTTGGGACTGCTACAGGGTTGTGTGGGGGTTTTGAGTTTTTGGGGTTTTGTTTGTTTTTGTGGGGGAATAGGAGCAGTAGCAAGAATGGTTGTGTTTTGTTTTTATTTTTTTTTTGTGCCTGAACTGTCAGAATATTGTCTGTATATTCCTGTAGTCCAGGAATAGTCCTCAATTTAATTCCAAGTAACATAAACATTTATATCAGCTGGTAGTCAATCCATTCCCACATGCTTTAGAGGAGATTGGAGAAACATGGTTGTACTTCGATCCTGAGCCATCTGTAGTTGGCCATCTCACTGAAACATAATGACTTACAGTTCTTTAACGGACTTTGTTATTGGTTTTGTCAAAATGTACCTTAATGCCTTCTCTGAGAATTCCTTTTCCCCATCCTCTTAAATTACTGTGTTTGGTCATGTAGAAAGATTATCAGTTCCCAGGTTTTGCACGACAGTAAACATTTCGTTGCGGGTTTAGGTAATTTTCTTTGTCTTTCAGTTAAATACGGGGCCCACTTCTTTTGGATTCAAATGTAGCCATTCCCATTTGTCTTCCCCCAAACTGTGTCTTAGTGTTTTTTCAGTAGTGCTTGGTGGATGCTTTTTTGCTAATATTCCATTATTTCTTTCCACCAGTGCCGATGAAGTAATTTTGAAAATGCATGGAAGCCACTTGACACAAAGATACTTGGAGAAACATGGGTTTGATGTTCCCATTATGGTTCCTAAATTAGATGGTCTGGGGCTCAGACTTCCTCCGCCAACTTTCTCTGTTTTAGATGTGGAACGCTATGTAGGTAAGAGTCACTCTGGAGTACTTACAAATGGTCCTGTCCGTAAATTAAAATAAGTATTTGCATTACTATAAGAGCTTACAGAGTGCTAAATATATTCTAAATTGAATTACTTCTAATAAGAAGGCTAGCAGAGAGTAAAATTCAAGCTACAGTTTTGGTTTCTTTCTTTCTTTCTTTCTTTCTTTCTTTCTCTCTTTCTCTCTTTCTATTTCTTCCTTTGTGTGTGGTAGATATGTGACAGGAGTACAGCCTTACTTTTCAACTTTCAAACGTTAATTTTGGTGCAAGCTACACATGGAATGCTGGGTTTTTTTCTGCTACATGTTGAAACCAATAAAGTATTACGATTTTAAGATTATTCTCTTTGTGAGAATTGAACGAATCACTGTAACGATCAATGAAGTTTCGTCATGGGTTAGGCTATTGCAAAAGTTAATGGTTTTGGCTCAGTAAATTGAATTAAATATTTCGTCCTGGAAAATTTCCTACCTTGGCTTCCTTTGGTGGGACAGCTACAGCTTTCCAGGGACCATTTCTTTCATATCAGACCTCTTGAAGGTCTGTAATTGTTTTAGCCTCACATAAGGGTGGAGCACAGAGAAACAGAGGCTGAACCAATTGCAGCATGCCATTTCCTGTGACATACAGTAAAGCTGAGAAATCTGTATGTGGCCTTGTCTGTGTTCTTGTGATAACCTAATATAATGACATGTACTGAAAGTAGGTTTTCTGTCCATAAACATTTTATGATGGCACAGAATAGAGGAAATATGTAGTATATGGAATGTTGTTACCATTATGATGATTATAAACAGTAAACTATTCTGCTTTAAAGTGTAATTATAATTTTGATACTTCTGAATCTTTTATTTTGGAATACTGTCCCTTCAAGATTCAGAGAGAAACTTGGTCTTCTCATTCTCATACATATATTTTGACCTGCCAGCTTCTCCAATTTAGAGAAAAAATTGGCATGCTACAGATTTACCTTTCTACTGTTGAAAATGAAAATAAGAAAACTGGATAAATACTGTTCAAACAGGCATTTATCAAGATGACACTAACTGGCAATTTTAAAGCAATTATGTTTATCATGTTCATCTAGATACATTCCAGCATTCCAAAATTAATTGTCAAATTTGACCATTGTATAACTACACTGACATAAAACAGGTGCTATTATGTATTACAGTGTTATTGTTGGTCCTTTCTCTTGGCTAAAGGTTGCATCTTGCTTGTCTGGTACTACAGATGTATCACTTTGAAATACACATTATGTGAACCAATCCTTGTTGTCTTCAGAAATGAAATACACTCACGACTTAATTATTCAATGAAATTACTGTGTGCTTAAAAGTTATGCATATAGATAAGGAGGGTGGAGGTGGGCTTGTAGAATGTTTGTGAAGAACTACCTGCATAGTTTTTAATGCTAAAAACTTACCGGTTATGGCACAAGTTAGTGCAGTTTGCTAAGAAATACAAGCTGTGAGCAGTAGGATTTATTATTTGTAAAGAATTCTCAGTGGTCTTTGTGTTAAATATTCAAGTGCTGTGGTGGTAATTAATAGGAAGAGTGAGGAATAGATCTGCCTTGGGAACTTTCTCTACATTAGTCTTTCAGGTTGCAACCACAAAGCTCAATTTTTTTTCTTTTAAACCAGTTGCAGTCATTCTATACTACTGCCTTTTTTTTTTTTTTTTTTTTTTTTTTCTTGTTAACCGTAGGAAAGAGGATTTATTTTTAGTTGGTTAACCGTAGGAAAGAGGATTTATTTTTAGAGTGTTTTCAGTTCCATCCTTAGCTGATTATATCAATTAAAGTTAGACCTAATAAAAAGTTGGTTTATACTAATCTGTCTCTGTTTCGAGAGAAAGCTGGTGGTAGTAGAGGTTTTGTGCAGAAATATATTGATAAGGTTGGAGAAAAGCCAAATTTCTCTTAAACACCTTAAGGCTCTTTTTATCTGCAATAGGATTAAGAAAGTCATCCTCTTTTTCACAGGTGGAGATAAAGTGATAGATGTAATAGATGTAGCAAGACAAGCAGACAGCAAAATGAAGCTCCATAATTATATTAAATATTTCACAAATCCTGATCGACCAAAAGTATTGAATGTGATCAGCCTGGAATTCTCAGACACAAAGTGAGTACTGGTTTCAATTCCTTGAATGCAGGAAGTGGGTTTTCACTAGGTTGAACAGTATGTGTAGGAATATAATGTCTGTAGTAGGAAAGATAGGAGGCTGTGTATTTAGTGTAGACAGTAATACAGGTATAAAGCATTTTTATTAATTCATAAGTAATAACTTTGTAGGAAACAAAAATTCAAAGTTATAATTTAAAAAGAGGTGTGCTTACTCTTGGTTATATTTAACGTTCTTTTTTGTTTGTTTGTTTTAAAAGGATGTCTGAATTGGTGGAAGTACCAGATATTGCCAGAAAGCTTTCATGGGTGGAAAATTATTGGCCAGATGACTCTGTCTTCCCTAAGCCTTTTGTTCAGAAGTATTGCTTGATGGGTGTCCAGGACAGCTACACTGATTTTCATATTGATTTTGGAGGAACATCAGTTTGGTACCATGTTCTCTGGGTATGAAGGCTTCTTAAATTTTGACTCTGTGAAACAAACTTTATTCAGTGTGCAGCTTTCTGCCATGGCACTTATCACCTGTTTAGAATTATCACCTGTATGAAATTTTGTACTTAAAAAGCCAGGGGAGGAGCTTGAAAGTGAACTACTGATAGTTGGTATTGCGTTTTTATGCTTTTATTTTCATATACTGTTGGTGACTTCTAGACTGTAGTTGGTTGACTGATCATTTTAGTAGACTAGTAGGTAATACAGTGAGGTTTTAGAATGAAAAAATGAATTGAATGAAAATTATTGACATACTCAGCTTTTTATTCTTCTCACAAACTTTGACCATGTATACATCATAGGCTAGACAAAGTGGTTTCATCTTATGTTTTCTCATTTGGCGTTTGTGCACATATCTATATACATTGTTTATAAAAGTGGGAATTTTTTATACTCCAATGAGAGGTTATGGTTGGTTTGTTTGCTTCTTTTACATTACAAAACACCAACTGGTTAGTGTACTATTGACTAAGCTTTTGGTAGATTACAGTTGTGAAACTGGGGCTAGGAAGCCCCTATGTTCCATAGTGGAAATCTGGAATACTTACAGTTTAGATCAATTTGTTACTTTATTAGGAATGGCTTAGAGGTTGTAGTATGCCTTCAGGAGGACATTGATTTTTTTAATTTGATATTTTTGTTTAATAGGGTGAGAAGATATTCTATTTGATCAAGCCCACTGATGAAAATTTGTCTCTGTATGAGTCTTGGAGTTCATCTGTCACCCAGAGTGAAGTATATTTTGGGGACAAGGTTGACAAATGTTACAAATGTGTTGTGAAGCAAGGACACACTTTATTTGTTCCAACAGGTAAGATTTACTCTTTATTACTAGGACTCAGCATGTTTAATCACCAGGAATTAAGGGTATCCTAAAGTGATTGCTCTGTCAACATTCGGTTTCTCTTAAATTTTTGGATAAGAGAGAATAATAAAAAATACAGAAATTTATATTTTCATAACAAGAAATGAGCTTTTTAGGTTGCTTGACAGTAATAACAGTTATCAGGGAAAGAAAGGATGTTTGTTACCCAATTGTAAGACAACAAATTAAAGCTGAATGTGGATATCAGGGAAATAGTTCCAATTCATAGGACATGGAGTGTTCACCATTTGATAGATATCCGAACTGAGTTCTTATGTCAATTATAAGACAATTTTGGTTTTACAGCTTTTGACTATTTTAAGACCTACTAGGCAAAATTATTACAAAAACAGCACATAAATTTCTTATGCTATAGGAAAAGTTGTGTGGTTTTGGGGGGGCTGTAGGTTTTTTTTCTTTTTTTTTGTTTTCTGAAAAACAGCAGGAAATCTAAACTGTAGTGGAGCTTGTGGAGGCTCTCTGAATCAAAATGAAAGTGTCTGTAAATACAATTGTAGAATATATAATTGAATTAATGTGTTAATTCCTTTTATTAAAGATAAAAGGATATTTGTAGATATAGTTTATGCAACTGTAGAGCTCATAAATGCATTTCAGCAGCTTCCTTTAAAAATTATGCAAAGGAGCAGTCTTTTCTGGTTTTCTTTAACGTTTCTTGTAGCCATCACCCAATAGCATCTGATAAATTACAGGACGTTTTTAAGAAGTGAGAAACAGCAAGACAATTAAACTTTGTTATGTATTAAAAAAAAAACACAGAAAATTCTTCCAAACAAAACACACCACCCTCATTCCCCCCAAGCTCCCAAACGCCATAAACTTAGAAGTCTTTAATAAATCAAACCATATTTTGCCAATAAAGTGCGTGCCAGTTAATTTCTTGTGTTTTCACTTATCCAGCCCATATAAATACTTTTCATAATTTTATTATTGAAGATTTGTACTAGGTACTATCTTCCCTTTTTGGGGGGGAGGAAGCTTTAAATATACTGAGAAGGGAAATGGTATATGATTCTTCTTCTGGAATAAGCCCTGAAGATTATGTTCAGTACCTTATTCTGTTATGGACTTCTTAGACAGCCTACTACATTTTTCTCATAGCTCACTTCTCTACCTGTGAGGTTTAATGTCTACTCTTCTAGTTCATGGCTTGCGCAGAATAAATACTACATGGTAGGGAGCTATGTATGCACTTTACAGTCCTGAAGACCCATAACTTTTTAAAACCATCTATTTTTGGCAAGAGATTACATTAATTTTCCATTTATCGAAGTGTAAGGTCATACATCTGTGAACAAACAATGCAGAATTACACAATGAAGAACTTTATTGTGACCCACAGATCTTTGAAAATAGTTACTGCTTCCTAAGGAATCAGCTGAACCTGAGCTCTCACTATAATGTGGCCAAAAAGAAAAGTATCATAAAATTATAATTTCTAATGTATATGTGTAGTTTTGTGTGTATAGACATAAAATGGTACTTTTTAATGTAAATGTGTGTATATATGTATGTATGTGTACACACACCTACATATTTATATACGTACGATGGAGTATGGTGTAAGAACCAACTAGGCTTCAGGACAGTTGTTTAAAAAATTGGAAATTCTGTAAGACTGATTAAAGGCTTTAAAAAAACTCTTTTGCTCTTCCTACTTGCACTGATGCTAGTGGATATCATAATTATTTTATAATTGCTGAAATATGTTGAGAGTAGACTTCTGATTTAAAATGGATTTTGTGTATAGAGGAGTGGCACCTACGGGGAGACTCTTGAGAGTTATTTGAATATTATTCAAGATAGTCTGTGTGGTCTGCACCAGATTTTCTGCACCTTGAACAAAACTACAGCATAAAAATAGCAAGCAAGGATGTAAGAAAGTGAAATTCTTTAGTAGATACAGGTATGCCATAGAAATCCTTGGTGTTGATGCAATAGTGATGAGGCTTTGTTGTCAGTTTTGTCAGTGTCTGGGGAGGTATGTCTTTAAAGGGTTGAAATATATATACTCCTTGGAGAGTCAGAGGTATTAATCTACTGTGATGGTGATAAAAATAAAAAATTGAAACCATATTAACAAATGCAAAATGTAACTGGTAATACAAGCTAATCTTCTTTGCACTGCACATCTCAAAGAACAGAAGTAAAACTGCACAATGTATAATATTAATTTAAAAAAACTCCTTAGGTTGCATGTGCCATTGTATTCTACAGTCTCTCATATACCATTCTGTAACTTCCTTTCCAGGCTGCAGAGTAGGCACGTTGCTTGGTCAACGTAGTTGATAGCTTACAGGTCTTTTTACGTGTGGTACCACGACAACTAGAACTGGTTGTTCTTAACTGAATTAGGGCATGGATTTAATGGTAGTGGGCAACATGCAGTTGCTTGTGATTTGGTCTGATCTTGCCCCAAGATGAGGAGATTCCTGTGTCTGTACATCTTGGCTACACTCAGTCAAATAATGAATTAATCTGCAAATGCATTGCCAACTCCGCTTTTGTCAAAAGATCACCTGTATGCGTGCAAAATCAGAAAAAAATCTGGAAACAAGAAACTGTATTTGTAGCTTATTTACATTAAAGCTGCACTGTATAAATTTTAAAGGTAACTATTTTTTGTTGGGAAGCTAACTTCATATATTCTTTTGTGTACTTACTTGAGATTATCCAATAGTAATCAGCTAGATTGATAGTATAATGTTGGCCATGCTTTACTGTGTTTAATAGTGGAGTTCCCAAGGACAATATTTCAATTATGTGAAAAACTTATATAGTCATGGTGCCTAGACTGTGTTTTAAACTGATCATAATTTATTTGGAATTAGGATGACTGTATTTAGAGTAATTAATGGAACTACTTCTGAATTCCTGTTTGAGAAACTTCGGTATTGCTAAATGACTTTATGTTGTGCAAACAGCTCAGTTACTGTAAGGAACCTGTAAATATTGAAAGGAATATAATTCAGTATGTTTTTCCACTACTCGCTTATTTTTCTTGATTGGACGGAAAACTTTGGGGAATTTTTACTTGAAAAATCGCTTGTGGTCTTGCATTCCCCCCTTGCCTCCACTGTAAAAAAAGTCTTAATGCACTTTTAACTCCTTCAGAAAAATACAGTTCCACTAGATTTCTGGTACACTGTAATTTACATGTTTTTTAAATTTAGATTACTTGCTTCTAGCACAGAATACAAATTTGTTTGCTTTTTTAGTTTACAGGTACAGCATTTTTACTTTATATGTATTTAAAAACAGTCTTAGAAGAATTTGTATGTGTGTATTAAGTTTCAGAATCTGTAATTTCAGGCTGGATTCACGCTGTGCTCACATCTCAGGATTGTATGGCTTTTGGAGGAAACTTTTTGCACAACCTCAATATTGGCATGCAGCTCAGGTTAGTCTCAGCTCTTCCTGTGCCTTTTCCTTAGTAAGTAGGATATTCTTTTAATAGATATTTTTCTTCATGCCCTTAACCAGGATCAGATTGGTACAGGCCCTCAGACAATAGTGGCATTTTCAGTTAGACTGTATCAAGCACATACTCTTATTGCACTTCTGCAAAGTTTGTTTCAAAAGCAAAGTGAAGGGTATGCAAGAATCTAAGTGAATAAAAGAAAAAAAAAAAAGTGGAAAAAAAAAAAAGAAATCCTCTACTTGGAGGTTAGTATAAGCAAGTAAAATGGAACTGAACAAGCCCAGATATGCAACATCGAGTTGAAATGAGCGTCCTCAAGTCAGCATTGCTCTAAGGGCAGCTGTATTTAGTTTTTGTCCAAGATGTGGAGCTGTCTTCTAAACATATTGTTTTTATTTATTACAGTGGAATCCTGATAAAATTCCATCTGTTAAAAAGATCACACAATGCGTTTGTATCCTAGTTTTATGAAGTCCAACTTTATTCTTAGAAGTGCCGCAGTCAAACTTGATAAGGTCAGAGCCTGGATGAGACCAGAGTTCAATCTTGTCTATGGTCTTGTTGGGATTTAACTATGTGGTACTTGACTTCTTTTATTCATCATGGCCATGGTTATTTTATTTTATTTTGGACATTGTGTCAATTTGAATTATATAGTTGAATAATGAATTTGATAGTTAAAACATTCATCTTTTGTAATGTTTCAATTTATTCAGGTGTTACGAAATGGAAAAGAGGTTGAAAACCCCAGATCTTTTCAAATTTCCTTTCTTTGAAGCCATCTGTTGGTTTGTGGCCAAAAACCTACTGGAAACATTGAAAGGTAATCCTTATTTTGTTTTAAGAGATATACATCTTTCTGCCTTTTTTTTTTTTTTCCTCTTCGTTGATAATATTATACTGTTGTTATAACATGTGAACAGAGGAAATTTTTTAAGCTGGAAAACCAGACTTGGATTCCTTTTTTCCTTTTTTTTTTTTTTTTTTAAGTCACATTATTTTTTTAACCAGATTTTAGTGGATGCTGCACTGTGACAGTTCTAGATCCAGCAGTTCTTGGTTTTAGTAAATGATCTTTCTGAAAACTACTTTCGTGATTAAAGGGTTCTAGGGTAACTTGCGCTGTGCAGAAATCTTAGTGCACTTGTGGGGGTGTGTAACTAACTCTTTGTAGTATGCTGCTGGAACCTTTTAACTTACTGTTTTTCATCCAATGCTGATGATGTATCTGGTCAATGAAAATATTCCAGATTATTAAAACAGAGTATTTGAGAATTTACCAGCCAAATAGGATGAATTTGCCATTATCTGAAAAGACCTTGTTAAGGAAGATGGGAAACATATTTGAATGGCATCAGTTTTTCACTCAGCCTTTTTTCATATTATTTAAGATCTTAGGGTACCCTTTGGTAGCCTTGCTCTCTTTCTTTCAAGAAACGACTCTCTAAATGATCCCACTAACTTAACAGCTGTGGGTTTCTTCTTGGTGGCTTCACAGCTGAATGAAGAGGTTTTCTTGCACTTGTACAATTTTCTTTGAACTTTTAAGTCAAACTACCTGTTGTCTTCTGTTCTTCCTTGGGAAGGGAAAGGTATCTGTGAAGGCTTTTGTAGAAAAGATGCGTCAATTCCTATGAGCTGTGTTAAATCATTTATATCAGTGCTTATCAATAGACATCTCAACAGCCTCTTGTTCTTGACAGTTGCCCGTCCTTTCCAAACTTCCTCATCTAGTTCTGTAATTCTGGTATCTGTACCCACATGTAATTGAGCTTGAGAGAGTGCCTATCCAACTTCACCTTCTTTTCCTCAAATATCTTGTACTCTGCTTACTCTGTTTAGTCTTAATACTAAATGTCATATTCCCAATAATTTGTTTCAAAGGAGAGAAATCAACTTTCACAGGAGGCTGCTAAATTCAGTTTCTGCTTTGGAAGAGACCAGAATCTCGCATACCCTTTTCCTAATATGAAAACAGTCATAGTTATTGAAAATTATCTATTCTTCTTTCAGCAAATGAAGGTGTGGAGCAACCCTTGTTTGCTAAACAGATGTTTAAAGTTTCTGGATAAACCTAAAGCAATTCAGAAATCTTACCAGACAGAACAAACTTGCAGAAAATTTTTCCTTTCAAAAAAATAGTATTTTCTTCTTGAGATCTTGCTTTGGTCAGTCTCACACCTGTGTGTTTAAAATTTACAAACTCATCAGAAGACATAGGAGCTGTATTCCTGCAGGATATGTTTCTAAATCAAATAGCTAACTATGAGTTGTGTCCTGTGTTCATTCCTGCCTCTCCCCGCTCCCCTTTTTATCCTGTAACTCCTTGAGTACTTGGGCTTGGAGCCTCTTGTGTCTTGTGCCTTAGGGGAGGGGTATGAAGCTTATTGTAATGTTATTTTTAATTTGTGGCTTAGCAGATACTTTGTTGCAGAACAATGCTATGACCTATAAACCCATCATAAAAAAGTCAACATTGATGTTTCCATGGCTAGAGTGAAGTTTATATTGGGCTTTGGCATCAAGACTCATGTGAATAAGGTGTTTACCAGTCAGAATCCTTTGTTTTATAAATAAGATATGATACCAGTTCACCTGTGAAAGGTAATGGTGATGACCAACTTGTAAAACGTTGAGTGCATGGTTGTTAGCAGTACTTCATCTGAAATTCAGGTCAGTAAGCAAAATCAGCACAATGTGTCTTTCTGTGTTTTTTTATAAAATGATAACAGGATCATAAATATTTTGATTTTTTTTCGTTACCAAAAAATGTTTTATGATATTAAAAGTGTTGTGGCATTCACCTAAATTACTTTTCTTCATAGTTCTTGGGGCTTCAGAATAGGTAGCTTGTTAATCTATCCAGAACTCACAAATTTTGATTACGGTTATGTCATGCAGCCTTTTCTATTGCAGCTAAAAAGTCCAACCTGTGGTGCTGCATTGTATTCTCAAAATGTTATCAACTGAGTCAGCCAGTGGGCAGGAAGACTTCCGCTGTGACTCAAAGGCCTGCCACTCCTTCTTGTACCCTTTAACAAGTAGGAGGCATCTTTGAGGGAAGAATGGCTGTTTAGTAACAGAACTTTCCTTTTTCTGCCAGGAGACTAATACGTTATCCATAAGAATAGTGTTCTGTTAGTGTATTCTTTTAAGGGAATAAAATGAGCCAAGTAGTTATAGTGTTGGTGTGTTTGCTATTGACAAGTAGAAATATTTGTCAGGAACATGGGGAGAGGTTGCAATCTACTTTCTTACTCATTATGGAGGATTTGTCTTTTCCCTTCTTTTTTTTACCCATGAAGGAAAAGAGTAAATGGAAAAAGAATTGCAGTCACTTGGGAGCATGAGCTTTTCTTAGAGCAGAGCAGCTTCTATAGCAGAGTGATTTCCGCCCCCTGTCCCCTTTGATTTTGAGAGGAAAGATGATGTAAACTGTGTGAGGGAGAACTGTGATAATTTGGAAAGGTGACAAAAAATGTTTGGGGAGTGGAAGTGTTCTAGTGTGAACCGTTTTCTGTATGTATGGGAATAAGCAGTAGGAATTCTAATTTAGAGATACATCCCACCTCCTTCTGGTCCCCTTGGACTAAAATATTTCTGAATGAAATAAAAGTGATTTCTTTCTTCAAATATGTTTTCTCTTGTTCTGTATTTTAGATCTGTTTTGTTCTAATTGACCTTGAGTAGGTTGTAAACTAGCCCTAATTCACGCAAGAATAGGTAAAAAAATGAGGATTTTACGTAGAATCACTTTAGGGTTGGGTTGGTTTTTTTGTTGCAGTATGCACACAAATACAGAATGTCATGTTTCATTTGCTTGCACAATTTTGCCTTTTTTGTGCTGTTGTGTAATGGTAACTTTATTGGCTAAAGGGTAGGTCTTGTTCTATTGTTTTCACTGTTAGTGTGTTTCTAAATTGGTATCTGTATCCTTTGCAGAACTGAGGGAAGATGGTTTCCAGCCTCCAAGCTATTTAGTGCAAGGAGTGAAGGCTTTACTTGCCGCTTTAAAATTATGGATGAAAAAAGAAGTAAGTATAAGTGATTTTTTTTTTTTTTTTTTTTGCTATTTTGGTGAGCTCTATTTTGATTTAGAAGTAAGTGAAGTTCAAGATTTTTTTTAATCTTAATGAGTACTGAAAGAATTTATGGAGAGTATGTATTGCTGATCTGGGGAAGAATCATCATGACAATTTTATATTCCATGATGCTAATAAAGTCATTTTAGACCAATTAATAAGCTCTTATATTGTAGTTGATAGAAGTAGAATCTTGCTTCATGTCAGGATGGGATAAGAATGCTAGGGAGGATTAGCTGATAAGGTGGGGCTTTTTTCTAACACATCTGTTATATAGTTGATTCATTCTATTCTGGGGCAATAGAGGGATGGAATGGCCTGATACTTAGCGTTTTCTGTTAATGTCAATGCTTTGGAGAGCACATATGCTTTGGAGTATTGCTTAAGAGTCGGTTTAGATTCAGATGAGGATATTAACTTAGTTTGAATACTATCCCTGATGAACGTTGGTTAAAATCATTAATGTGTTGTTTATGCTGGCTTAGCTGGTGTCTCCAGGAAAACTTACTCATTTTGGCACAGCACTGGATCTGGCCAAACCCCATGTGATTTCTCATGTGCCTGAGTTAATAAGCCCTCTTGGAACCTGCGCTTCTGGGAAGTGCTGTTCACTGACAGGCAGTTTGGTTCTGACTGAGCACCTCAGTGCCTGGTATGGTCATGGAGCAGATCCTGTGGGAAACTATGCTAAGGCACATGGAAAATAAAGAGGTGATTGGTGACAGCCAACATGGCTTCACTAAGGGCAAATGGTGCCTGTCAAATTTGGTGACCTTCTGTGATGGGATTACAACGTTGGTGGATAAGAGAAGAGCAACCACATCATCTGCCTGAACTTGTGCAAAGCATTTGACACTGTCCAACATGACATCCTTGTTTCTAAATTGGAGACACATTGATTTGATGGAAGGACCACTCGTTGGATAAGGAACTGGCTGGATGGTTGCACTCAGAGTTGTGGTCAATGGATCAATGTCCAAGTGGAGACCAGTGACACGTAGCATTCTGCAGGTGTTGGTATTGGGACTGGTGTTGTTTTACACCTTTGTTGGCGACATGGACAGTGGGATTGAGTGCATCCTCAGCAAGTTTGCTGACGACACCAAGCTGTGTGGTATGGTTGACGTGCTGGACAGAAGGGATGACATCCAGAGGGACCTTGACAGGCTCTAGAGGTGGACCTATGTGAATGTCATGAGGTCAACAAGTGCAAGTACAAGGTTCTGCACATGGGTTGGGGCAATCCCAAGCACAAATGGGGATTGTGGGGGCTGGGCCGGGAATGGATTGAGAGCAGCCCTGAGAAGAAGGACTTGGGGGTGCTGGTTGATGAGAAGTGAACATGACCCAGCAAGGTATGCTTGCAGCCCAGAAAGCCAACCACATCCTGGGCTGCATCAAAGGAAGCATGACCAGCAGGTGAGGGGAGGTGATTCTCCCCCTCTACTCCACTCTCGTGAGATCCCACCTGGAGTCCTGCATCCAGCTCTGGAGTCCCCAGCACAGGAAAGACATGGACCTGTTGGAGTGAGTCCAGAGGAGGGCCATGAAGATGGTCGGGGGGTTCGAGCACCTCCCATATGAGGACAGGCTGAGAGAGGTGGGGTTGTTCATCCTGGAGAAGAGAAGGCTCCTGGGAGACCTTCTAGCTGACTTCCAGTACTTAAAGGGGGCCTACAGGAGGGATGGAGAAGCACTCTTTATCAGGGAGTGGAGTGATAGGACAAGGAGTAACAGTTTCAAGCTGAAAGAGGGCAGATTTAGATTAGATATTAGGAAGAAATTTTTTCCTGTGAAGCTGGTGAGGCACTGGAACAGGTTGCCCAGGGAAGTTGTGGATGCCCCATCCCTGGAGGTGTTCAAGGCCAGGCTGGATGAGGCTTTGAGCAACCTGGTCTAGTGGAAGGTGTCCCTGCCCATGGCAGGGGGGTTGAAACGCTATGATCTTTAAGATGTCTTCCAACCCAAACCCTTCTATGATTCTATGATTTGTGTACTGTCTAATAGCTCATAAAGTACTTGAAGTAATAGTTCATCTAGAATGTGATGTTTCCTACTTTTCTGTGGAAAAAAATTAATTTCATGTGCTGCATTCTGAATGAAGACCCGTGAATATTCCGAAACCACTGGCTGAACAGACACTTCAATTGTGAGGAAACTGCACAGCATCGGTGGTCTAGTGTCAATGTTGTCTGCTGTTCACTAGCTATTGTGTTTTGTACCTTGCATTCACCTTTTCTAGCTGCTGTTTCATAACTTTTTCCTGCAGCAGGCCATGTGTGTGATAGGATTGTAGTTTTATGCAGCTAAAGACAGGAGGAGCTTTATACATTGCTGTATGATCAGCTCATGCTAGGGATTTCAGACAGATTCTGAAAAAGAAGTGATGAATACTCCACAGATGAGAAGCCTACTCATGAGGTATCACATTCATATCATGGAGTATGTATTTTCAAGACATATGTGAATTAGTGAATTGCTTTGAACTGTTTGCTGGAGAATTTCAGACTCATCTTCAGCAGGGCAGCAGTGTCTTCATTTCTGCAATATTTAAAAACTGCCAAAAATTGCAAGATGCTAAGAATAGAGATTGAGCACTACTAAAATTATTTCAGTTTTCATCTCTTGTGCAAGTCTTTTGTCAGGATGTGTATCTTCTGATTAGTTTGGTGCAAATCATCAGTCTGCAGGTTAGTTGATATACACAATAACGATTATGACCTATCCAGTCATCTGAGCTCTTGGATTTGGGCTCTGACTTTCTCCAGATTGAATAAGCAACAGGTCCCAGATTCAATTTTTCAGGTATTTGATTTATGTACCAGTAAGATTATTCTGGACAACTGTTCGGTGTTTTTTAAAAGGATATTAGTAGCTGTTGTAAAAGAAAAAAAAAATCATGTTTTTTTGTAAGGAGGGAGGAATGTGGGGTTTATTATTTTTATTTTATATTAATTTTTTTGTGTGTGGTTTTAAGTAGTTATATACTTCATTGTGCTGCTAGTTTCCAAAGATGGGTGGATTCATTTGCCCTCCAGGACTTTTTTTTATCTGTATTTCTTGATTTAGAACAGGTTTCTTTTTCCTCTGTCTATTTCCAACGTTTACAAAACAATTTCTTGAAGCTCTTGAATGAATCATGGCTTTCTTTTATTATTTTCTTTACCTGCCATTTACATCTCGCATACTTAAGCCATTTTTTTTACTGCTGTTCTCCCTAGTACAAGAGCATTACTCAGTCCCAAAGGCTGCTTGTTGCTTTTCCAAGAGGAAGTATGCAGAGACAACATAAAAACAAGTTAATTAATAACAACAAAAACTTTCCAGACATGGTGTCTGTAGGTGTTAGTATTTCTTGCCCATCTTTTCCTTCTTTCAGACTGCTAGGTTATATAGCCATTTGAATTTGTTTGCATACTTAAGTTGCTTGAATGGGTATTTTTTTTCTTCTAAATTTTTTAATAATTACTCTGCCACAGCTTAATTGAGAGAGCTTTGGTGTAAGTAGATAACCTTTTATAGTGGCAACCAAGTGAAGCTTGCCGGTGGAACTTGCTTTGCTCAAATCGTTACTATAAATCGTACTGGCAAAATAATGTTCATAGAAACTGATATAAACTTTTGTTTGCATTAGGAATGTTTTTCAGTATTTTTAAACCAGGGAAACTTTGAAGTCAGTATTTTGGAGGATTGCATCGGTCATTTCCTCTTGAAGTCTTCTCAGACAGGAAGGCTTTTGGGAGAGTGAAGTCCTTAAGTAGAAAGGTTTGAATGGTCCTAAAATAACCAGTAACTTCCTGGAAAAATTATACAGTTCAGTGACAGAGGTGCTGTGTTGCCAAGTGTGAATGTGTAGAGGTGATACATTCAAAGAATGAATGATGATAAATAATAGCAGCTGATTTAATCTTTCCTGTAGAATTAATGTCACTAAAATGAGTGATTATACCATGGTTATATATATCCATGTTGTTTTTTTGTGAGGGGGATAGAGTGTTTGTTTTAATGACTGAGAGGAAGCCAGGTTCAATGAAATGCACATGCAGTATTAAATTGCTTCTAGCAATAATTTTGCTGCTAAATCTAATTTTTGAAATGTTGGTAGCTGAAAGTGTTCATGCGATATTTTTCCATTTAAATAGTCAATAAAGGGGATACCAGAATTCGTGTTAGTCATTCTGGTCTATGTGAGTGCTGTTTTGTCTGTTTAATTCAAACTAAAAGTGTTTTGAGGCAGATTTAAACTGTCCATACGGAATATTAAACTTATTTTTTACTAGATCTAACTGTAGAGTATTTGGACTTATTCAGATTGGTTATACGTATATAGGAAATTTGTCTCTGATACTGTTTCAGAGGATTGAAGGGAAGATAAACTGTTATGGCTTCCTAAATTTTTTTATATGGAATGATTTTTTAATTTGCTTTCTTGAACCTACTAGATTCTAAATAAGCTAAGAAAGTAATTTTTAAAAGTGAAATGTGAGGCAGATGTCTAAAAATCTGCATTTCATTACTGATTATTATTGTTGATTTTATCTTTAGATTAAATTTTTGCCATTAGTCTTTAGCTGTTTTGAAGGTTGTGACTCTAATTAGAGTTTCTGAAGTGTGACTCTATACTGACCATGCTAAAGGGAAAAAAAGAAGCTCATTACTGTACTGAGGGGAAAAAAGAATTAAGTGGTTGTCAGTATGGCTTTGTATTACCACTTCTTTGGATATATAGAGACATTGGAGAATACCTTATAAAACTTGGACTGGAAGCTACAGTGTGTGTATATCTGTCCTGACAGTTTGCAGTTGTTATTACAGAAGTTTATCTGTTTCTTTCCTTCTATTTTTTTTCCGTGTAGATTTGTTTATTTCTTATTATGTCTGCTTTTATCTGAAAAAATGAATTAAGTTATCTTTTCTTCCCCCCTTGTATACAGCTTGTAACAGAACATGCCTTTGAAATACCAGACAACATTAGGCCTGGGCATCTCATAAAAGAGCTCTCAAAAGTAATTCGTTCTGTAGAGGTAAGAACAGAGGCAACCCTATATAAGCCTGTAGGAAAAAAATATTCGAATCAGGGAATTCCCTAGTAGTTATGCTTCTGATTGACTGTATTCACCTTTTAATTTATTTAACAGTCATTTAATAATAGACAGTCAAGAGAAAAAGTGTTGGGAATACTAAGCTGTGGGTACTTGAGATAAAGAAAATGTGTAGCGAGGGTGTTTTATGTATTTTTAAAAAAATATTAGTGATAGTGAAATTATTTGTAGGTCAGTATTTCTAAAATGTTCTCACTTATAACTAGTTACAATAATTACTGTGAATATGTTGTTTAAGAGTTTAATTAGAAATTCTGTGCATATTCCCTTCTTCTACCCTCTTGTTTGGTAGTTCTGGTCCAGTTGTCATCTCTTTTGATTTTTTTTTTCTTGTTTTCTTGTTATTTGTTATAGAGACAGTGTTTTTTCTTTCTCCCCCCTCCTTCCTATACCAGTATTTTGCTCCTTTATTTCTTAATGAATGTTTGGTTCTTGAAAATTTCTCACATTTGAATGTGGAGAGAACAGTTCTGAGAACTGAAGAGAAATGTGATCTCTTGGGTACAGTACGTGTCTACCCTATGCTGCCTTCATGAATAAAAACTTTGATGTTTTGGTGTTAAGCACTACTATTATGGGAGAGTACAAAAGTCCCAAATGGGAAAGAGGTGTAGTAGAACTAAGCTTTGTACATGAAATCCATAGGAAATATGTAGTACTTCTCTAAATGGTCTGCCAGTTTTATTTATATAATTTACATGATGAATAAGAAACAGCACTTAAATATGTGGATTTATTCCTTTGAGACTATTCTGAAATACATGTTTTTAATTCAAGGAGGAAAACAGCAAACTCATTAAAACTCAGGGAATTCTTGGTGCGTGTCCAACTTCGCGGTCTTCGCATGAAACAACTTACCCTCACCACTCCAGACGAAGGGTGAGGAAACTGCGAGACCATGCTACCAAAACTCCTTCTAATCTGGACATCCTGGAACTCCACACCAGGGAGGTACTGAAAAGGCTGGAGATGTCACCGTGGGAGGAGGCAAGTGTTAACTTATGTGTAAGAAGAACAAAACCAGAGTAGATTTCTAATCTCTGTTGAAAGGGAAAAGTTTTTAACATACATAGGCTGCTACTCTTTGTCATATGGGACATGAATAGATTTGGTTTTGGTTTCTTTCTTCTGAGTTTTCTTGATGGGATTTTCTCTCTTCCTCAATAACTTTTTTTGTGGATGTCATGGGTTAAGCAAGTTGTAGCCATGGGTGCCATGGTTAGAGTTGGTGCAGCAGGTGCAGGGGCTGGAGTTGTAGCCATGGCACCCACAGCTACAGTGGATGTTCCTTCAACCTTTAGTTCAAAAGGTGCCCTGAATTGGCTACCTACTTAAAGTATAGTTTTAAAATTAGGACTGCTGTAGCTATCAAGTGCTACTTTGAATCTGTTCTGTGAAGAAAAAGGAGCTTGCAAAGCCTTGATTTGGTGAGGCTCTGAGGCAGCCTGCTTCTCTATGTGTTTTTAGATAGCTGTTTCTTATAATTCAGTTACTGTAAGTTGATTAGCCTTGTTTTTCAGTCATGTTCCTATTTCCTCTGTGACTGTGCCTCCCTACCAGTAAACCTAAGGCTGCCTTTGGTCTCCGTTGTGGGGCTGTGGACTTTGTGGGCACACTACAAAGGTATCATGGAGTGAATGAGCGAAATGTAGTCTCTTGAAAAATTATTTTTTTCCAGGTTTGATGACCTTATTTCAAAAAAATGCAACAGAAATGGGAGAAGGAATGAGAATGGAAATAATTAGCTTTATGAAAGGAAATAAGTAGCTTTTTGAGAATAAGAAATGCTGACAAATATAGTTGGGACAGGATGGACTGTCATAGTGAGAAATACTGATTAGAGTCCTTATATTGATCTTCATAAGGCATGAACAAGAGACATTAATTTAGCCCCCAAAGACAGGAAGCTGGACTTAAAATTTACCACAAATAGTTAACCTGCGCAGTTCATGCTACACACAAATGTTTAGGAGTATTAGTTATTGTCATTTAGTGTAGAATTATATTGTTCACTATCGGTATTGACTTGTAAAAAAACCCCATTATATTACGTGTTCCTGGTTTGGCAAATAAGTGTATCGCTGATTGCTTCAGAGTATATGTCAAATGTAAATTGCTTTGAGCTAAGAGAGGTCTGCTTATGGCAGGTTACTTTCCATTATTGGTGTTTTATGGCCTATAAATAAATCAGTTCTGGCATACTAATTCCAGGGACCAGACACCCAATCCAGCAGTTGCCTTATCAGTTCCAAGCCTAGCTTTTGGCTTGCCTGTCTCTGTTGGTATTTCTTTGTTTTGAATATGCTGATAGTTCTGCAAAGGAACCATATAAAGGAGTACTGTAGTGAACTTGTAGTTGTTTCAGATTCTTCAGGAGAGTCTAGGTGATTCAAGGAAGGGGAAGATGCAGTCTACATTTTTTTTTACATCCCAATATATTTTGTCTCAGCTTTCTTCACTTGGTTATCAAGAAGGTAACCATCCTGGTGCTGAGTTTAAGCTTTTGTGGAGTGCAGAAAAAACAGTTGAATTTATAGAAATAAGTAATATGCAACATTGATTTTACTTCTTTAGGATACTGCAAGCTTGAAACTGAATGGGAGATTTAACAAGCCCTTTCAGCCATCTTCTACAGTACCTGAATGGCGAACAAAAGACAATGATCTTCGCCTTCTGCTGTCAAATGGAAGAATAATTAGGTACAAAGGGTTGATTGTGGATCACCTGTTCCTAGTCATTATGGTCTGGAGCATGCTAATTATTAACAATATTTATTTTCTGTTTGTGGAGCTTTAAGTTCCCTTTCACCCATAAGATTCATGTTAGGAATATAGGAGGAATGTGGTGTCTGTTGTGTCTGCTGTCCCCTAGTGGAGCCACGGTTGTGGAGTGAAGAGGAGGAGATTCTTTGTACTTTCCTTTGTTAGAGCATTTCATTCAGTTGCTCACTTAGGTTTGTACTGAAGGGAGTGCTTCAAAGTAGAAGGGGTTGTTTTGCATCCATCAGTTACAAGTGATTTTGATGTAAAACTTTGCATCTTTATGGAAATTACTTGTCCAGGGAGTAAAATGGGAATACGTACCTTTTGGAATGAAAAGATGAGCATAAGAGAACGTTACTGTTGTATCTCGAGAGTGTGTTGTAAATAACGATTATTTGTAATATTACAACATTATTCAGGTTTAGTAAGAATAACTTTTTTTTTTTTTGTGAGACAGAGATGAGAGACGCCCATTTACAGATCGAAGTCTTTACACAGCAGATAGTGAAGAGGAAGATGACAGGACAAGGTCAAAAAAGACGACTGTTAAGGTAGAAGACCAGCCCTCAGGATGTGAAGGAGAAGTGAATACAGATGAACAGAAACCACTGAACAGTAAGTTTGTCTCTAAGTCCTATCAGTTGAACATTTTGATGATCTTGAAGAGGGTCTAGCTATTGTGAAGTCTGACTGAAAGTTTACCAAAGTATAAAGAGGATAAACTAACAGATCAGAGAAGTAGTATTACAAGTTACAAGAAAACATTTGTCATATATTATCTGTCTGCTGAAGAAGCTAACATGATAGAGTTGAAAATTAAAATTCACCATACTGTGTTAGTGCCATTTTGAATACTGTGTTTTTCAGAGTGGAGGTTTAATTGGTGTTCTAGATGAGTGTTTGTTCCCTTTAGTCGGTTTCATAATGTAAGAATGCTGATTTTTCTTGACCAAAATGTACTTCAGCGTGAAAAGTCCATTCCATCGTTCACTGTAGAGAATAAAAGATCATAACATGCAGCTAATTTTAAACCTGTCTTATATTTCACTTTTCTGTTCCATTTGATGATTACCTACTTGATCATACAGTCCTGTATGTTTTGCTAATGACTAGGTTTATTCCATACAAGTAATCAAACATAATTTAGCATTAATAAAATCTTATGGTTTCGACCTTTGCAGTAATTTGCAAGGCTGGGGAAAAGTTTAGGTTATCTTTTAAAACACTGTAACCCCATTTTCCAATACTTTAAACCATCCTTCACTAGGAGTTAAATCTTCTTTGGTCTTTCTGTAGCCTCAAGCCTTCCTGCCAAGTATTCAGCAGTGCTGATCACACAGTGTATTAGTAAAGTATCCATACTGAATGCCTGTTTTCAGTACTTGTTTTTAATAGCGCTGTGTGCAGTGACAGATTGGTCCTTGACATAGCTGTTCAGTTCTCTGTTTAATTATAAAAGTCACATCCTTTCACAGGAGCTTACAAGGGCTCATAGGGTATGTATTAGGAAACTGAGGTCAATACTTGAAAGATAACAAGACTCCTCTAGAGGAGACTTACAGTTCCCTTAGTTTCCTGCACAGCAATCAGTAACAACGTTTGAGTCCATTGTCAGCCTGGATGAAATATCTAATTATTTTTGTTAACAAAGCAATTCGTAATCCCTGTTGACTGTGCTTCCAAAAGTCACAGACAACAGTATTAAAAAACTTGCACAGGAAAGAGGTCCCTCTTGGATACTCATGAACCCACAAGGCATACGGCTTGTTGAGTAAATGCTTAGGTATATGTGCTGTTTTTCCACTTTGAAAATTAAACTAAGTAAATTAAACTAAGTTTTACACTTGAGTCAAAGATTAAATCAGAGAAATGGTAGATTTTCTTCAAAATGGTTGCTCTTATTTGATACAGAATGAATAAGGCAGTGTGCATCTAAATGTAAGAAATGTGCTTAGAACTAGAAGTAATTGTTGAGATCGTTCTTCAAGAGACTGAGTACTCGGGACTATCGCTAATATTTTTAATTGAACAATGGGAGTCTTCAAACTTGGCTATTAAATATCACTGACATTTGATTATTTTGCCTTAACTGGAGGTCTACAGAGAGGGAGAGAGAGATGATGTTCTTCTGTAGAGAATTCCATAAGAGGAACTACCTGTGTCTATAACAGCTGCCACCTTCCATTGTTCTTACTGGGATTTAGGCCAAGAGGCAACGTCCACAGAGAGATGCCTTCAAACAGATCAAACTCTATATAGCTTTGTGTGTCATGCCAAGATCCTGGTTCTAAATGGTGACCCAGTGTTATCAGAGAGACAAAGATCATGTACTGTGCTTAACAGAGCAAGATACTTTGTATAGATGAGGGGAAGGTGATTTAAGATATCTTTTTGAATTCACAGTAGCTTAGCCTGATCTTACAGATAATGGCTGCTTTCATTCACCTGATTTCTGGAGTATTCCTCCCAGTCTCTGGAAGCATGCAGAGCCATAACTTTATCTGAGGGTAGACCAGTTCATTTTAAAGTAACAATAGTAATTACCAAGGTAATTCACAAAAAAACCCAACCAAACAGAAAGCAAAACCCCATTTGTATATTTATAATGAATTTTTTTTAAAGCTCAGTTAAAAATCACATTAATGGATGAAGAGATGAGGGGTCCTAATAATACGTGATGTGTTGTTATGAAGATCAGTAAACGTATCTGAAACCTGTATGTGAAAATAAAGGGTGAGAAAACTACAGTAATCTTAGGCAGGGGGATGTGGAAAGCAGAGGTGGGGAGCTGAGGAAGGGCAGCGCGGAAAGCAATTGGGAATTTGTTTTGAGAGGAGTATAAAGAAGTGCAGCTTCCCTGGCATGTTGAATAATAAAAGGCAAAAGAAAAACTGGGCAGGTATTCTCTGGCTGCTTCGCACAGAGCTTGCAAAATAAAGAAGTGGTAAAAATGGACAATAGTTTGGCTGCATGTAGGAATATTGGCATAGCGAAACTGCATCACACCTGAGGCTCATACAGTGTATTGTGTTATGTCATATATGCTAGTACCCCGCCCTAAATGAACCGGGGGTGTCTCAATAATGTTGGGTGGCTTTAGCTGTTCAGTTTAGATCATGTTACCAGATAGTAGGCAGTTAACAAATAATTTGTCCCTCTTAGTAGGTACTATCAGTTAATCTGTACGATAAGGCAAGAGGGCTTCTGAAGTATGAGACTCTATATTTAGCATTGCTTTTGTAAATCTTAGTATTATCTGTATATCTCTAACTATGTATCTCCAGTTTCTTTTCTGTCTTGGTGAATCATTTGCTTTCTTATAGGAAGACTCACATTTCTTATTAATAGTTTTGTCATTTTAATAACTAGGATTTTCCAATTCCTTAAGACAGAAAGAAAAGTTCCTGAGGAGCATTTATGAAGTTTGTTTATTTATAAATTGTGGTTAGTTATTTATAAATTAATTTTTGCCTAAGATCTGAAGCTCCACATGTGAGCATATTTAGATAAGCTTAATTAATTGTTCTTGCCCCTTCGTTTAAATTGTCTCTAAGTTTGGAGCAGTTTTTTTCTTGGAAAAGGCAGTAATCCAAAGGAAAATTCAATTGAGCTATATAACGGTATTATTTCCTGTATTATGCGTACTGTTCCTTATGCTAGAATCTTGTTTGCCTTTTTGAAATGAACCGAAGGCTTGAGTTATCATCAGAAATCCCTTGGGTTTTTTTGAGCTACAGTAATTTAGAGTATTCACTTTATTGTCAGATGTTGGGCATTTAGATTCTGAACACTTAAAATTGTGTTTCCTTCTTGTGGTTGTTTGGGTCATATACTATCTTTTAAGAGTACATGCTTCTTAGAGCTACTGAGCTACTTCATATTTTGAGTTCTTTCAGCACTTAAATCAGCCACCTAGTCCACATGGTTTACTGTTTTGATTGATTGCTTTGTCATATGCCAGTGTTTTTGATGTCTATTTTGACACCTCATTCTCTAATTAGTACTTTATCTTACTACAAGCAAAAAAAGCGTGTCTCAGGTTGGTATTTCCTCTCCTCCTCTTCCTTTTCAGGTCTTTCTGTGATGAAAACCAATGGGAGTAGATTGTGTATCATCACAGTAGTTATTTAATCTTCTTTAACAGGTCTGCATTTTAACCCTGATTGGCAGTTCTGTAGTAGCACAAAACAGGCAGAAAACTGTGTAAAACAGTAAATTGTGATGTAAAATTGCAAGCAACACAATGATTTTTTTTTTAACCTTTAAATCACTTGATATCCTCTGACTTCCATGTTTAGTGTTTCTGTATAACTGCTTTTATTTTTAAACAAGGAAATTACAGGTTCAGAGAGTCTAAGACAAAGTAATATTGAAAATTACTTCAAATTAACTTTTTCTGAGAGCCACTTCTCTGACTCTAGCCTATAGACAAAAGCAGAAATTGCCCAAGGTGCCATCTGTGGAGTATGTGCCCTATGGGAGAGAAAAAGTATATGCTCCTGCTGCACCTGATTTCTCTTCTGGCTTCACTCTTCCTGGTGAGCCACTTGAGGAGTCTGTTGGTCAACAGTAGGCAGCTCACTAGAGTTTTAAGTAAACTTGCCTTGTGAACAAGATCAGTGTGTGGATGTGCTTTTGTTTACAGACTGTTAAAAACTGCTTTGAAAATAATTGTTAAATATTGTATGTAATAAGTGTTTGGCCTTACATTTTAATTTTTCTCTCCTCAGTGTTCTTTCAAAGTGTGAAATCAGAACTCAGGAATGGATCCTCAGAGTACTCTGATATTTCTGATTCAGAAGAATCTGAGCCTGATTGCACTACACAGGTATAACTAGAAAAAGTTAATGAAGCAACTAAATATAGCTTTGCTCACTCACTTCAAATTTATCTGGTCAAAGTTTATGTTAAAAGAACAATAACAAAGTACTTAATTCTTGTTCAAGTTAATATCTCAAACTTACGGTGCTGCCTCGTTCTTCATTTATTCATTGAGAAAAATGGCAAGATACGCTCTCTTGAGCAAAATATATTC
>NW_010130988.1:0-27748 GCF_000699245.1 Pterocles gutturalis
CCTGCGGCCCGCCCTGACCCGCCGGCATCCGCCGGCCTCCCGAGACCGCCCTCTCCGGGCCTGGACAGCAGTCCTTCCGCATCTTCCAAGCCTTGATGAGCCAGGCTCAGCTCGAGGCCTTGGGGCGTTTCCGTGGTGATTTCTGCAGACCTTCCCACACTGAACGACAGCTCGCACGTACTCGCCATCCTCTCCGCAAGCCCCTCCGTTTGCTTCTGATACGGTCTGTAAAGTCCCTGCAGCCCTCCAGCACCGCTGTCAGCCCTGCAGGACCATGTGCTCCCCGCAAGTGCAGAATCATTTGTAACTTAATTGTGGCATTCCTTCCGTCCCATCCGCCGTATCACCACTTCTATAATGACACGTTTCCAGCACTTTCAGAAGGACCACAAGAATGTAGTCACTTGCCTAGATACTGCTACAGTGTGTCCTACAGCCCTAAACATCCAAAAATTCTGTTCCTTTTTTTTTTTTTTTTTTTTTTATCCCCACAGTCCTGGATAGATTAGAGATTCTTCTCGAAACTGATAGACATGCTTCATAACTCTCTCATTGCATCCACCATGTGCCAATTTAAGCAACTGAAATGAAAAAATGCCCTTAATTCCTCTTTCTGATGCTTTCCTTTCCCTAAATCTTCAGTTTCCCCTGTAGCCTGTTACATTTCATGTGCCCTTTTAGAGACCTCTGGGAACTCTAAGGTTCTTCTGCAAAGCCCCCATATATTCCTTCCTCTGCAGATACTCCCTAACTTTAGTGAAGTAATGAACTTGCTAAATTGGATAAGAGATAGATAAACTGGGACAGGAAGAAGTGCTGTCTTACCTCCTTTGAGAAATGCCACAGTAGTGCCTAGTCTGGCACGATCTTGATATCCTGTGGAAAGAAGTATCAGACTTCCTAACTAGCTCCTATGCCCTGCGTGCTAATGGAGGACTGTCTTACTAACACCTAAGTAACTGTAAAAGGCCCAAACTGTCTCAACACAAATGCAACAGTTGCTAAAATAAGTTTGCTGAAGTCATCTCATAACCCCTGATAATGTTCATAAACCACTTTTAACCCTCTAGCTTTCTGTATAATGTGTCCACATTCTGGGAATGGTGTGATTAAGGACTAATGTTTAAATTAGATGTGGTATTTAGCTAAAATAGCATTTGTAGGACTATTTTGTATGGTAGCAAGCAATGTGAAGGCTCACTGAAGTAGCTTGGATTTGTGCTCTCTGTTTGGTAGGTTACTTAGGGCAACATTCTAAGTACTGTGCTTTTTAAAATAGTGTATTTATTTTAGTTTATTTATAAAACACAGTATAATTTGCCAGGTATTCCATTGTACTTTATTAGTAATTCAATACTGTCATAAAAAATGAAGCCACTTTTATTTAACAGCTAAACAGTAAATTGTGCATAGGAGCTAAAACTGTATGCAGGTACATCTGTTCAATTTTTCACGGGCTGTGTGCACTGAATTATCAAGTGCCCTGTTAATACTGTAAAAATGTGCCTCCAATAAGATAAGTTTGTAACACAGTTTAATTTTTTTAGGTATCTAAAGGAATTTAGGACAGAGCAGTGCCCCCTATTTTTGCAGCACAAGTGTACCCAGCACAGACCATTTACCTGTTTTCATTGGCATTTCCTAAATCAGCGTCGTCGTAGACCTATACGAAGGCATGATGGGACTTTTAACTACAGTCCAGATGTTTATTGTACAAAATATGATGAGACTACAGGAATCTGCCCAGATGGAGATGAGTAAGTGATTTCTTTCAGTCCTAGGTGTTTATAGTATTATCAACGACATTAAGGAAAGATGCTAATTTCTCCTTAGTGAAAATGATCAATAGAATCCTGCTGGAGTTTGTTTGAAAACAGATTTCTATAAGTGATTTCTCAATTTTTCGCACATATACTTTTATATAAGCATGTGTTCTTTAGGCTATCATAGAGTTAGAACTATGATTTTGCACTGTGACGGTCTTTAAAACACCACATGAGAAACTGTTTTTCTGCTAGTATTGTTCCCTGCACATCTGTGCTAGTGTTGTTGCTGCACCTTTTCAGTTGTGATTCCTTTTTCTCCTGGTAACTTTGAAATTGACCAGTAGGTGCAAACCATACTGTATAGAGGTGGCTTCAAGACTTTAAACCCTGTAAGTTTTGTGAAGATTGATGGGAGAGTAGAGGGGAATGACTGTTTCATGATGCTTGCAGTGAGAAAAAGCAAAGGAAGGAGCTCACTGTTAGCTAGCCTGTTGGTGTTTGCATTTCGATGGACATGTGTCTCCTCTAGATAAAGGCTACAGAGGGTCTTCAGTGATCTAGAGGAGTGGTACAAGCTTTGTGGAGATGACACAGTGTGTCAGGGAGGCATATACAGAGGAGCTGGGTATATTGTGGCCATGTGTCTGAGGGGCTAACTTCATCTGTGGTGATGAAAGCAAGGAAGGACTTCTGACAAAAAAAAAAAGCAGGAAAACAGCCAGGAAATATGTAGTTATGCTGGTCAGCTGTTTTAAAAATTGAGGATTAATTATTTTGTTTTCTGTAGTGTATAGCAGCACTTGACACGGATCAAATATCTTTTCTGTTATAGGCTGTAGTCACAGAAGGGAAAGGTGGATTTTTCACAGAGGCTTTACAAACTACATGACGGAGATAAGAGAAGGTAAACAACAAAAATGCACTAGGCAGCGTGACAATATTGAGTGTTGTGCCCAAGCAGTATAAACAGCGAAAAAGTCTCTGAGGGATGCCTTAAAAGAGAACAATTAATTACCTTTTCAGGCATTTGTAAAGCATTCCGGCCAGTCCTGGGGCATCATGGGCAGTTCTTTGAAAATCAAGAAGCAAGGATAATGGATGCTCATGTCATGGATTGGTTGGGGACACAAGTTGACCTTTCATTATGGAGTGATAGATACTGATTCTAAAGGAGGGAAAAGGAAGCAATGTTTTAGAGGGGTATTAGCTGGGCAAGATTGAGTTGTTAGAAGCAAATCGGAGGAGATGTTGCAATAACTGAGATGTGAGATGGAAACCTTTTTTCTGCAATTGGATTGGAAAGTTGTCTCCTGCAGTTGCTGAAGATTACTGCCTGGTTACGAGCCTAAGTGACAGACAAGGTGATTGGATTGTTTGGCATAGTGGAAGCGCAGAGGACTTGCAAGAAATAAGACCAGTGGTGAGATTCATGCCTTTGTTTTAGCATGTTGTGCTTACAGTTTGAATTAAGTGGATGGGTTTAGGAGTTATCAGCAAAGAGGTGGTGGTTTTCAAGTTTATGTTTTGCAGTGAAATTGCCCAGGTGTAGAAGGATAAGAGCAGGGACAAAAGTCAGAGTCCTGTGAGACCCCACAGCAGAGGCATAAGAGAGTGTTGAAGTTGGAAGACGTGCTGCAGGAGGGACTGAGAGGAAAATGTGAACGTGACTGAATTCCCATAAAGAAGGGAGAACAATGTTTCAAAGGGAGAAAAAAATTAGTAACGCAGACGGTAAATTAGGAAGATGAAGGTAGATGTGAACAGAGAAAATGGAGTGTTTTTTGTTTGACTCAGTTGTAAGGTGAGATTATTGGAGACATTTGTGAGAGAAGTTTCAGCTGAACTGTGGAGTCTTTGTTTTAGATCCGATCCCGAGAACTGGTGGCTAGAAATGTTAGTCAACTATTGTAAATTGGTAGCTGACCGAAGTAGAAGAGAAGAGGCATGCAGGGTAAGTAGCTGGGAAAGGCAAGAGAAGTCAAAGGTAACTTTCTTAAACATAGATGACGCCAGGGCGTGTCTGTAGGAGAACACCAACGTTTCTGCGGACATGCTTACAGTGTGGCAGCATTTCTGTTTCACAACTCAGCAAAATAGTATTTTTTGACCCTGTTTTGTCTTCTGCCTAAAATGTAGCCTTTTATTTGGAGCAACTTCAGATTCTTATAGAAATAGGTTATAAACAGTGGTGCAAGGACACTTTCCTTTTAAGCTGTCTGTGACAACTTATTGGCACTTTTTTGGCTTTTATCTGTGTCTTTCTGTTCTGCTTATCTGAATACACGGTTAGGTTAGTGCACTTTGCAAGTTGATAGAGAGCTAGCGAGAAAGGTGGAGTGCTGACACCCACAATTGTTCTCAGGAACATACTTTCAAGAGAGTTAAAGTAGAAATTGTTGGTTTCACCCAGGCTTGACTGTGATATTTCTTTCCAAAGGTCAACTCTGATTGAAAGGAAGCCCAAAATTTTAAAGCTGTTTAGAAAAAGGCTTTTGTAAGTGTAGCAAATTAAAACAATCTGTTCTAAGGAAGGGCCTGATGAGAAAGACTAGATTTCTTGCAGAGTAAGAGGCATAGATTTTGAGATGTGAATAGTGTTCCTACCAATTTTACAAGTGAGGATAGAAGTGATACTTTTTTTTTCTTTTTTATCTGATGTATTTTTCAACTATTGTAGTCAACTGATGTCAAATGCTAAAAGAGAAGATGATTTTGGATATGTTAGTATTTGTAACGTAAGACTACTCTAAGAGTGAATGAATTAGAGAAGCCTACCACAGCAGAGCACTTCAAGTAATCATAGGAAAAAATATGTCAGTGCCTCAGGGTTGAACAGAAGTAAACTATGCAGTGGTTTTCATACCCTTAAGAATATCTAGCACTACCCTTTAAACTGGAACTGTTTTATTAAAGGATATCTTTGGAATGTTTATGATGTGAATGAATAAAAGTGTGAAAAGGAAATACACATTTCAGAAATCCGTTAACCTTTAAAGTTTTTGTGAATGTACATTCTGTTTCATGGTGTGTGCATCCGCTTACTTTGGATATTGTAGTGGCAGTTTTACTTTGTGAGATCTGTATGTAGAAAACAAAGCTATTTTCAGTAGTTAAATTGTTGTGCGTAGACTCCAATAAAACGTTACAGAGTAATGTTCTTTACTGATTTGCGATTACTAAGGATTCAATACAGTTATTTTAGGCTGGGAGATGGCTGTAGAAATATGGGCTATGAAATAGATTTGTTATTCTGTCTGGGAGCAACTTTTTTTTTTTTTTCTTTTAAATAAAAACTTTGTTCCTAAGGAATAAGTGATGTCTGAACAGCCTTAGTACCAAACTATGGTACATAAGACAAGTTTATGAGTTTGCAACTGTGTAATCTGATGATAATTGAAATCAGCCATTTTAAATCAAAATACTAGTCTTGTTTAAAGCTATATATGACAATGGTTTATACACCATTAAAATATTTCATTAATAAAGTGAAGGTAAGATCTAACATCCATCTGGTTCATTACAGGTTGAGTAGAACATCTGTTCTGTGCATATTTCAGTGTATTGGCTAGTTTGATACTACGTGTGAATAAATATTACCCTCTGTCTAAAAGCTGCTTTTATTAGGGGCTTTTGCCTTTCTGACTAAGGATCCTACAATGAACTTCAGCTGATCAAGATGTCTGTGGTTAATAGTGTATGTATTATTGTGGTATTGTATGAATAACACGTTTTCTATGTAAAACATACACATGCAGAATTGATGGCATTGTTTTTGCCCTTTGAGGTTTGCATGCTATTTAGTCTCCATGAGTCACCTTTAGACCTAGCCCTTATCTAGTTCTTTACAAGCGTTAGACAAAATTCAGGTAACGAACTGTTCCAGTCTCACTGGATAGCCTCATTAAAGCATTCTGTTAGTTTCTGGAGGAGGACTTCACCCATTATGGGATTCTTTAGGCAGCTAACAAAATGTGCAGTAGGACAGCTGTGTTTTCGATAAAATTCAGATTTCATTAGCTATTTATGGCAGAACTATTGAGTCTTAGGGCAAACAAACCTAGGTTTAATTTAGCAGAAGTAGGAGTCTTGTGACACAGTGTATATTTCTTCCCAGCTTGTTTTTGGAATCCGTGTTGTCTTTTTGTGGGAAAAATTGTGGCCTGAGTATTTCTCCCTCTCTCACATTGCATGCAACAAGTTGTGCCTAGCTTGTCTAGCAAGCTATGTCTATATTCCATGGATTTTTTTTTCAGACAGTAATTTTAAAATAATTGAATGCTTTAACATTTTTTGTGGGACCTCCGCTGATAAGGTGATTTTGCTGGGGAAGAACTGCAGATATTTAAGCAAAGATGTTTGCCCTCCGATACGGAGCCATGGACTTAGAGACAAGCAATGAGATGTAAACAGCTGTATGCTTCTTGCATGGAAGATAAGACATTTAATTCTTGTTTCCATCAGGAATGAGCAAACATAAGTAGATGAAAATGGAGACGTGAACATTATGCATGAGAATACGACAGAGTATTCTCTCTCACCTTTGTGAGGTGTGCATGTATGAGTGAGAGATTAGAGCTTGTAACGAACTGTCTGCTGTGAAAACGGAAACAGTTGACCCCTGCAAAGATTCTGCTAGTGATGGGACAGTTAGCAATAACAAAAATACAGCCCCAGACTGAATTTCCTCTTGTTTAGAGTTCTGTACAGGACTAGTGCTAGCAAAAGTATCTGGTTGACTCTTGCGGGTTTTCTGATTTTTCCATACCAGCAGCAATTCCAGCAGAACAGGAGGGCTGCATCAGTGCCATTCCTGCGTCACAAAGAAATTCTCATGAAGTTCAGCTGGGGCACTGTAATGGGTCCAACAAATTGCGTCCTGTCTTTCCATGCAGAGCCGTGAAGTGTGAAAGAACTACTTTCAGATTCGGAGTGCATCTCTGTCTTACACTGACAAAATGAGATGTAGCACTGAATTTTGGTATACCTAGTCTTCCCAAAAATTAATTCTGTTGGGATTTAAAGACATAGGCACAAATTACTAGCTGCAGCCCTTTTATCTTGTTTAACAGAATGCTGGTTTTAAGTTCATACAAGGAAGCGACTTGATTCTCAGAAGTCATAAACAGTATCAGTTCCTGGAAGTCAGCACAAGCTGCAGGTGTTTAGCACAGCAGAAAAAATGTATGATTTTGACATAAATATATAAATACCAGACTTGTAAATGTTTGCAAACAATTGCATTTATTTAGTCTAGTTTCTAAATAACCTTTTTAGAATATAGTAAATAAAGCTTAAGCCAGCATAAATTCTTATGAGTGTTAAAACCTACTTAGTGCTTCACTGTTTTCCCTCCATTCAAAGTAAAATATTTCTGTGGGACTTTTCATTTGTAATTCTGTATCACTCTCTAAGCTTTTTGGTGCGGTTTCTTTTTACTTTGGGATGGGGGGTAAAGTATTTTTTGGAGACTAGTATTTTCTCAAAAAGAGCAGAGACCAAAATTATGGTGAAATAAACTGTGAGAGAACAGGCATCCCTGTGTATATACTTTTGTGAGTTTTTAAAAATTGTTTACTATTGGTAGTTGGAATTATTATTCATACATGATGCTAGCCATTTTAAAATACAGACCTTAACTCACGTTGTTGTGTCTGAAAAATGATTAGTATATGTACAAAGATGTATTGCTGAAGTAAATATTGCTCTCTTCCTTTTAATAGACGAGTGATTTTAGATTTCCCCTGGGATTGTTCAGTAAGTTTAATGTCTAAAAAGAGCAGGCAGGAAAACAAAAAATCACTGTGCTTCAAGTACCCCTTGATTTTAGATGTTGATAACATTTAAAAAAAAAATTTGTCTCTTAGCATAGTAATGATTTGAACTATGTATCAGTATGGAAGATGTCATTCCTTAGTTCTGATGATGTTGTTGCTTACAGGTGTGCTTACTAGATTTATTAATAATATCTTTGTGAGCCAGCCTGCTATGAATTCTTATAACCTTGGCAGAGACTAAGAAATAGATCAGTGTTTTTCATTTTGAAGCTGATCTGTGATGGTGGTTTGTTTGGGACAATTTTTGTTTGAAGAATCCTGCGAAGTTACTTGTTACGAGTTAATAAGAGATGTAGTGTAATTCAGAGTTAAATTATGAAAAACAAAACTCAAAGCAATGGTCTAACTTTCCTCTTTCTATTATGTAGTTGTCCTTACCTGCATCGAACAACAGGGGATACAGAAAGGAAGTATCATCTGAGATATTACAAGACTGGAACATGCATTCATGAAACAGATGCCCGGGGTCATTGTGTGAAGAATGGAATTCACTGTGCCTTTGCTCATGGTCCACATGACCTTAGACCACCAGTATATGATATAAGGTAGTCTTGTTTCAAATTCTTCAGCCTAATTTGCAGGAAATAGCACATATCTGTTCTTACCGCATACCGGAAAATGCAGTATGCTTTGCATGAAAAATATGCTTGCTCTGTAACTGTAAATGTAAAAAGACAATTCACTGCATCACAATAGCAGCTAGAAGCACAGTGGGAAATACAAATACTAAAGTTTTGTAACTTGCAATTTTAAGAGTAATTCAACTTGCAATTTCATATGTAATTCTTATGACTGATAAAAGACCAGATACTCTGCCTTTTGTTACTTGTGCCTTGTAAATTTGCATGTGGTTTTTACATTCACAAATTTATGATTTTGTTAAGCCATCTTTCAGGTTCTCAGCTTGTGTGTTTGACATTTTGCTTACTGACGTTGAGGTTTTTTAAATTATGTTACATTTTTTCATGTATCAGTATTATTTTCTGCATCTCTAATGTATAATCAAGTTATTGTCAAAAGAAGGTGCTTCGTGAATCAGGGTAGTGGTGGTAGGTATAAGTTTTAGCTGCGGCCAAAGCTGGGAAACAAGTTGGGAGGTATTATAAATGGGTGGAAGGGGAGCTCTTGCTACAGAAAATGGTCTGTGCATATTCAATAGGAGAGGATACCAATTCCTGGAGAACTTTGAAGTCTTGGAGGGTCACAAGTATCTCTTAGTGGACACTGGAAGAGCACTCTGGGGAAGTATCACTATATGCTTGCCCTGTCCTTACACTCTTCCCTAGGCATGTGCTATTGGCCACTGTTGGAGACAGGATTCGCGGCTAGATGAACCGTTAATCTGAGCTGGTGTGGCTGCTGTTTTACATTCTTACATTTGTTATCCCGTATTCCTAGCCATCTGTTGGGAGATGATAATTCTCTCTTCACAATAATTTTAGTAAAGTTAGTACCTTTTCAGTAATTTCGTAATTATTTAAATTCGTATTTTGCTACAGAATTCAGTGCTGCATTGCCTGGTCCCATACTGTTTAGTTATATATAGCTTTTCTTTCCAGAAGACTTTATTCAATTAGCTAGCTGATGCTTCTTCTACAAGATATCTGTCCATTTTCTTTTTCTTCTTTTTAACCTTCCTCATTTAGGATATGCAGCATGATGCCAGATCAGTCTGAATACAGAATGCTTAGTACCTTTGTAATCTTTTGTATTGTATTAGAATGAGGAACTGAATATATAGCAAGACTGAAACCAAGCTCCATTCTCTAAATATCTTTTAATGTGTTACGTGATTGTTTATTGGTGATTGGCTACGTATAGAGCATCAGGAGGAGCTGAAGACATCTGTGGTGGGAGTCTATGTTCAACCTACAAGTAGGCTGCCTGAAACTTCTTTGGTGTCTGTGAAAAACAGTCATGTGCCATTGCTTCTCCTGATTTCAGGCATCCAGCATTCATAAGGAAGTCCAAACAATCAGGTCTTATTTTTCCTTCAGTGGTGTCTTTGCTCTACGAT
The DNA here is from genome assembly GCF_000699245.1 of Pterocles gutturalis. Classification (NCBI taxonomy): domain Eukaryota; kingdom Metazoa; phylum Chordata; class Aves; order Pterocliformes; family Pteroclidae; genus Pterocles; species Pterocles gutturalis. Next base: position 9,618 of record NW_010130988.1, read on the forward strand.
GAACACAGATATTAGGGTTTCTTCATTTTAAGTGAAGAGAAGGGAAATAACAGAATCGCTAATGCAGATGTTAGCTTTATTCCCCTTAATAGCCTTGTTCTTGTGTATATCCACCTTAAAGAAAAAGCACTGTCTTGGAACTATTTGTTTCCTTCTCATTGCCTGCACCTTTTCTGAATCTGTAGAAGAAGTATTTTGACTGTTTGAAAGGTTCTAGACTTGGCTTGCTGTCTGTCTTGTCTTCCTTTCCCTTTGAGATCTTCTTTCTTGGAGGATACTCGGGGTCTGTGAAATTGTGAAATGATATGTAAATGACATCAATAACTAGTTACCTTATAAACCACCATACCTTTCAAACTCTTCAGGGATCCTGAGTAGGAGTATTTTGATATAGGAGGTAAACTCCTTGGATATTTGTGTCTAGAGAGAGCAGTGCCAATGGAAGGTAGGGGCCTTTGATTCACCTCTGGTATTTGATTTCTCATCTTGTTTCTCTATTGCTTCAAAGTCTGCCTGATATAATTAGGCTAGAGCATCTCTTTTTAAAAATCTTTTGTACTTATTTGCCATTGTTGAATCTCTGTACAGATTAATTTTACTAAAATGGTGTAATAAAATTGTCTCAGATTTTTGGTAGAAGTTTCATACCACTAGTAGAATACCCTTTAGTTTGGTAGTAGTCATTCTGATCTTTCAGCAAGCTTGTGGTTGTTTACTTGCAGAGCAGTTGTAAAGTCTTGCAGAAGAGATTCCTTTTACTCGTAATGATTGTCATTTGTTACTAGGTCTCCTGAATGTCTTGACAAATTTTTTTACAAAATCCTACAGTGAGCCAAAAGTTCTTTGGCTCCTTTTACATAGTATAGTATTCAATAGGTGTATTTTGTACCTTTCTTCAGTCATAACGTTTCCACGGCAAAGAGTCCTATGGTGTTTAATTCTCCCTCAGAGAGGAGGGGTCCTGTATCCTGTATTTCTGATTGCCCTTATTGCCCTTTCTATATCTTTTTTTAGTTCAACCGCGTTCTATGTGGCAGTGGAATATCGTAAATTCATAGCATATTCAAAATGTCAGCACACCAGCATACAGAGGTATAGATGCGCGTTGCTGGTAGAAACATTGTGTGCATAATGCCAGCATTCCTCTGTGTGTTTGCTTTGATTTGTATGACGTGGTTATTCCCTACGATTGTTTGCCGGCTTCAGTGTAAGTAATGGTTTGAAATACAGTCTTTTTTTTTTTTTTTTTTTTTTTTTTTTTTACAATTTAGGCTTGTTAAGAGCTGGATTCAATGACAGAATTTTGATAGACTTGAACAGTGTTATACCTCTGGCAGAGAGGGTTGCTGTAGCTATACAGTTTAGCAGTGTTATTTTCTTTTCCCCATTCCAGAGAACTTCAGGCACAGGAAACCTTACAGAATGGGCAGCTAGGATGTGGTGAAGGCATTCCAGATCTGCAGCCAGGAATTTTAGCAAGCCAGGCAATGATTGAGAAGATCCTTAGTGAAGATCCAAGATGGCAGGGTAACGTTACCCTGTCTCCCTTCTCATTTTCTTCATTGGTGTTTGATCCTGGGTCTTCAGCTGTGAGAAGTTCAAAAGCCTTTTATAACAGAGTAAAGAATTGGCTTATATAAGTAGTATGGATATTTGTGAACAAGTTGTACAGTCTGTCACATTTATATTCAGATTGGATTTTGAAAATGTTTTGTTTTGAAAACCTTTAATAGGTCTTTTTCAATTTGTTTGATACCAGTGCTGCTAATCCGTGTCAATTGAATAAATGTTCTTAAAGGTTAGCAGGAGCTCCGTCTTGTTCTAAGTAGTAGTAATGATTATAGTCTTCATTTTTTGAGTCATTTGTAGACTAGTTAATGGACCATTATTCTTTGCTGAGCTTGACTAACAGGAATGAAGTAGAATATTAAACAGAAAATTGGGGCAGAATATTAAAATACAAGAATGTCTTGAAAGCATTATATTAGAGCTCTTAAATCCAATTGCCGTAGTTTTCTTAAGACTTTCAAAGTTGTTTCTCATGTTCTTGTTTTAGACTTGCTTATTATGTAGCCAAAGATGTTAGCATCAATTGCATATTGTTAGAGCTCTTGCCCAAATTTTACTTTAGAAAAGACTGCCAGGTACAATTACTTCCACAAAATTCATGTGGGGACAGTAACACAGGAAGAGGTCACATGAAGATACTGTCTCTAAGAAATGCAAGGGGAGATAATTGTATGATACTTGTCCCCTTTGTCCCCTTTTTAAAAATTTACTATAGGATGAGTTCCAACCATTTAAGTAGTAATAATCTGTAGAATTTAGTTGCCAGCTCTAGATCAAAAAATATTGGATGTTTGACATAAAAAGACTATAAAATTGACCAACTTCAATCACTTTTATTGCATTCCTTGTGTTGTGACAGGTCTGTGTCATATAATGTTGCATGGCTTCTGTCAATCCCTATAAATATGGTGAGATTGCACATAATTTCTGGGGATTGAAAATCATCCAAGTAGTGATTTCAGCCTTATTTTTCCAAGTCTTTAATTAAACTATTGAAAAGGACTGAACAAAGAACAGACTCTGTGTGATACTCTGATTAATAATCTTTGCTATCTGAAAGTATACATTGTTAATGTATACTTTAAGAATGTTTCTTCAGCTAGTTTTCCACAAATCCTACAGGAGTCTTCTGGTACTGTGCAGTTCATTTCTGAGAACATCTCAGGCTAAAAGGTTTGCTGAAGTCAAGATACAGGATATTGGCTGCTACTGTTTTACCTACATCCATTTTCCTACCTTAGGAGGAAGTTAGATTGGTTTGTCATGATCTGCTCCTCACAAAACCATGCCTGCCATTAGCTAAATTGTACCTTCTAGTTTATTTACTTGCTCCATTGGTTTTTTGAATTTTTCTGTTTCTAGACAGAACCTTGTTTGTCATCTCCTAGTTCCTCGTTCCTGGAACCAATGATGTAGAGACAGAGGCAAAGGTAGAGAAGAGGGTCTAGAATATGTCCAGGAAGATTTTACTGGACAGCCTTGCTACGAAAGCAGTTTTGATGAAATAAGGACCTGTCAACACTAAACTTAAGAGAAATCCAGATATAAAATTGTATAAGTTTTCAGTGTTTGTCTTACTAGAATGAATAATGTATTTTCATTTCCAAAATGTTAAATGTATATGATGAGAATTTCCACATAGTTTCTCTACCAATAGATTGCTGGTGCTTTATTTGAGTACTTTATTGTAGTATTACTATTGAACGTAAAATCAGTGGAGAATGCTTTATATGTAAATCTGTTAGACATATTTTTAAAAGTGCAGAAGTCAGTGTAAGTTTATAAGAATGGAGGGGTGTGTGAGTCGTAGTTTTTTTACAAAAAGCAGTGTGATACCTAAGCTCACTAAAGACACTCTGAATGCAAAAGTTAGTTGTTTATTTCTCTTAATTGTTGACCTGTTTACAGACACAAATTTTGTATTAGCCGGCTACAAGACAGAACAATGTACCAAGCCACCCAGACTCTGCCGCCAGGGTTATGCATGTCCACACTATCACAATAGTCGAGATAGAAGACGAAATCCCAGAAAATTCAAATACAGGTACATAAATACATTTTAAGAATAGACCTTTTGGTCAGTCAGACAGTTGTTCATGGACTGATCTGTTTGAGTTCTTCTATAATGCAATCGGATATTCCTAATGGAATAAAACCACATCTTCCCCAGTAGCCTTGCTGAAATTTCTTTGGGGAAAAAAAGTATCTGTTCAGAATGATCAGACAGTTCTGAAGATAAAAACTATGAAGCTGTAACGGAAGTATCCTTCTTTCTTGTGAAGAATGAAAACAATTTCTATAATTCGTAGCAAAAATTGGAATCACTAGGTCAAACCTTCTTTGTTATGAGAAGAGCAATTATAATTTCTGTCTTTTTTTTCTGGTTTTGTTCTATGATTTTCCATTTCTGAGCCATATTTGTAGGACCAAAATTGAATGCATCTCCTCTCTCACTTTTCATTATTACATCATTCATCATTACATCATTTTACATCATTCTCGTACACTGTGGTTTCTTCGTTGTTTTTAGTGGTTTTTTTTGTGCAGTGATACAAGGTTTAGAATTGATCGGCTTTGCTTGACAGTCTCAGGACTGTGAATAAATGTAATTAGACAGAAGGTAGATAGAATCCTACTAGCTCATCTTTCTGTCAGAGAATTTCCAAAAAGTCAGAGTCTGTCAGAATTTGCAACTTTATAGGTCCCAGAATCTTAAGATTTTGAGATTTAGTGGGAAATTGTTTGAGATTTCTGCTAGGAAGTAGATACAAACATGCTCTGGACATCACATTTTTTCTAGGTCCACTCCTTGCCCCAGTGTAAAACACGCAGATGAATGGGGTGAACCATCAAGGTGTGAAAGTGGGGATAGCTGTCGATACTGTCATTCTCGTACAGAGCAGCAGTTTCATCCTGAGGTAAGAACCATGTTTCTATTTATTTTTAGCAATTTCAAATTTATTATGGATTAGATTATCGATTAAAGATACTATTTATGAAAAAACTTGTGACATTTCATTCAGCACTTCTAGTCATTGAGGTATTTGCTTAAGCAAAAGAAAATTTACTAAGAAATAGTTACTTCTATTGCAGTGGTTTTCACTGGTAGGAATTTTTATTTTGCTGCTTATGAATAATTAATTAATATTGTCTGGTTTGGGGCATAAATAAATGTGTTTTCTTTTTTACCTAACTTCTAGGACTGGTAATGAAGTCACAGTAGTAGTTGCTACTCAATAGCTTGGGACAATTCTCTATTCTAAGTATAGGTAAAAAGGCTTTACTTTATTTAATTATGAGAAACTGAATTGTCAGGTGGAAAGAGCAGAAGACTCTCCTAGTGGATGAAGTAAGACACTCCAGAAGAACAAGGTGATTTTAGATTTGTCTGTACATAAAGTCATAACTTTGTTGGATGCTTGAGTGGAACAGCGAAATGCTAGGGAAGAGAGCACTGCCTTGTGATGCTATGAAAATATTAAATGTGACAGAAGACGAAAACAAACATGACATGTTGTGCTTGAAGCTGTCTGTACAACACTGGATATCTGTTTTTGTTTTGGGACCTTTCAAAGGACATGAAGAAGTAGCAGCAGGACGTAATTTCTTGCATTAGAAAGTTCAATACTTGGTAAGGCATAAGCAAAGACCGTTCAACAATTGCTGATTTCTCTTCCAATTGTGAAGATTATTGAAGGCATCTCAAGAACATACTGGGAAAGGAATTCTTAGAGTACTGACTCCAGGATTGTTGCAAACTTCATATCATGCATTCCCTATCACAAGTTGACCAGCTACGTCTTTATACTAAGTAGGTGTCAGCTATCTCTGCTCTTGAGATGCTGCTCCAGAATTTCACCAGAGATTTTACAGTCCAGATTTCTTTCAGATCATCTAGTTTCTTCTGCATCATGTTGCAGCCCTTTTCTGTAGCAAAGGTGTCTTTCTGGTTAGTATTGCTACCATACTTTTCTTTATGACAATGCTATGAATGAAAGTGCTAAAAAAAGTCACAAGGCTGAGCCTTGAGTTCTGCTACTAATTTTGTCTGGTGCCTTCCTCTTTCATACCATCCATTGTCATCTCTCATTAGTCATTTTAACAGCAGATATGTAACATTGGTAAGAGTCATATTCTTTGTTATCTTAATGAATCTTACCACATCCTTTATTGAAGTCCTTACTAGAATGACCACATTTCCATTTTAGAGGAGGACCTTTGATTTATCAAAGTTATATGGTGAGTCTACCATGATGTGCCTTTGCCAAATGTACTTTTAATTTTATCCCATTTCTTTCTGTCTTTAATCTGAATGGTGACAGACAGGATAATAGTGGACATACAGTGCCATGAATTGGCTGTTTTTGCTCTTCTCAAACATACTTGAGCTATACTTAGTATACCCCAGTTATGTGTGCTACTTCTGATGTGATAGCTTTATTAAAAGTACTTGCTAACTGCGTCTGTCTTATTTGCCAGTTTTTTAAAAATTCTGACATGACAATTACTTAATTCATTTCCTGTTCCTGGACTGACGGTGGTTTGCTTTCACATCAGCTGTAGTCACCTCAGTCTTTGTCTGCATGTTTCCATTAGCTGTGCTGCTTTTGTTGTAGCATTGAACACAATTCCTACTGATAATCAAGGCAGTTTGGTGAGGATAGTGTTATCACCTTACCTAATTTAGGTCTAGTATGTAATTTCACAGAAGCTAGCAACATGCCTCCACTGAAAGAAGAGTTTTCGTTCAACGTCATACCCTGTGATCCTTTCCCTCCTTTGCTCCAGCTCTGACTTTCATCCAGTTTTGTGCTTAGAATGGAAATTCCATACAGCTTTTGTACCTCTGACTTGAGGATTCAAGAACTCGTTTTATTCATTTCATAATTAAATTCAGCCTATTTAGTGGTGGCAATCAGTTGCCTTAATTCCTCAGTCTCCTTATTTGTCACTAACATTAGTTCACCCTTACTTTTTGATGTCCTTTAAGTTGAATTACTACTCACTTTATCCAACATTATCTTCTCTTATTGGATGTTTTCATGTACTCATTCTTTATCAAATTCAAATAAAGAATATTGTCATTTCTTCTTATCTCAGTGACTGTTTTTTGAAGAAATCTCTTGGTTATCGCATTCAGGAGTAGCTTGATTCTACTGTTAACAGACAGCGGCTGTGTTCTTTCTTGTCTGTAGCTGGGAAGTTAGTCTTCTGTAGTGATTTAATTCTTTGAGTTTGCTGTCTGTCTTGTAATATTGGTATGTGTAGATGACATGGTCATCTCTGGATCCAGTCTTTGAGGTGCAAGCTCTGCCCTGATACTATTTTGATATCTGTATTATATCACTTCTTGTATCTGTAGCATTTACTAGAAGGCGCTCCGCACCATCTGCGTTGCTCATAGGATCCAGAAGGCTATTTTTTGTCTAGGAGCTCCAACTAAGACTGAACTTCCAATTGCATAATTTGTTTAAACCATTTGGAAGTCATGTCTTCTCATTTTTTTTCTTCTGCATCATTAGCATAATATATGCAGCATTGGGGATTTATATTTAACCAATAAACAGAGAACGGGAAAGAATGGAGGTGGGCCAAGCTTCATTTCCTAGTTCAGCTGTGGTATTCACAAATGAGTCCTTTGTTTTTTGCAGTGTCTCTGAGAGCTCCCAGTGAAGTCACTGGAAAGATCAGTCCTGCTATTTTGTTTGTTAAGTGTGTCATTTGGAGGAATACTTGTCTACAGCATGGATGTTCTGTTGCATTTTTTCAGTGTTCAAGGAAAAATAAATTATTTGTAGAGTGATAAGCATCAGTAATAATTTTGTGATTTTGCACTTTACTGCAGTTTCTTAGATGATCTTTGGATTATGCATGAACTAGTAGTGAATATAACAACTAAATTTTTAGCCTCATTTCAAAATCACTCTTGAATGGGAAATTTATCTAAGGTACTTTAAAAAGCTCTAAAATAAAGAGCTTATAGAACTAGTTCTTGCTCTTTTTTTAAATACATAGTTTCATTTTTTGTGTTTGCTCTAAGGCAGGCGCCCAAGATAAACATTTTTTTACACAGCATATGCAAAAGTGCCAAAGAAGTGGCCTTCTGAACTAAGAATTATCACTTACTGAGCCGTGAATCACTCAGCTGACACTGAAAGCCAAGGACCAGAGTGCCAGGTTTTGGGGAACCAAAAAGATCCTTCTGCAATTTGCACAGAGTTGCAAATCACCAGGAATAATTTTCTGAAGAATCTATGTGCTTTTCAGTAGGTTCTTAATGTTGTTCTAATATGATAGTGTGTCAGCCCCTCCTCCAAGCCTTGTGAGATCCCGAGATCATCAAGATCCTGGTAGAGCAATAAACTGAATCTGGATCTTACTAGCAACTTGTGTACTCATTACTATAATGAACATGTCAGTCCTTACACGCCCCGTCGGGTTAGAGAAGGAGATTTGAATGTTAGGATGATTTGAGTATTAGAGGTATCCTAATGAAGGAAGTGTATTGAAAAAAACATACTGGGTTGTTTTAGGTTTTTTTCCAGCTGTGTAAGCTGCTCTAGTAGATACATAATTTCTCTTGCAAAATTTCTTAAAAGTGGTGTAAATGACTTTGAGAATTTTATTCCTGATATTTGACTTGTTTCTATACAACATGGAAAACGAAAGCAGTTAAAACACTGCTTGTCTAAAATATTATTGTTACTTGCTATTTATTATTACACAGAAGAGGATTAAGATTCTCTTGTCTCGGGTTTGTTTTCTTAAAATTCTGCTCTTCTATTTGCTTTTTAAAAATTATCATAACTGAATTTTCTGAGAAAACTGTAATATATATTGTTAGTAAACATTCAGAATTTTTCATTTAAAGGTTTTTAAATTTTCTAAGTATTTTGTCATTACCTAACAAATATATTTAGGTTAACCATCTTTCTGTTTTGTTTAGATATATAAATCTACAAAGTGCAATGACATGCACCAAACGGGTTTCTGCCCACGTGGTCCATTTTGTGCGTTTGCACATGCTGAAAGTAAGTAAGAGAACTATTATTTTATATTGGTGTTCATAAAATTGAACCATCATTTCTAAGCATCAGTAACAGAACTGACAACATCATTAATTTTAATGTGTAAATGGCATTTGAGGTCACTGTTTTTAGAAGTTTATTCCATGTTTTCTAATACTGTACGTTGCTATGGGAGCTTGCTGTATTTGCATCAAATTTGCGTCAGCAGTTAAACAGGAGGTGCTTTTCTTTACAAATGCAGCTTGTTCCTGTAACTTTTTTAGCTTAATTTGGCAATTTTTTATGCACATGCTTGAGTATTTTAAATATATTAGCTGTCCTATCGAAACCTATAGTAAAATTCTCAGGTAAAAGTTAAATATCCTTGCAAGTATTTGCAGAACTAGGGCTGTAGCTAAACCGAAAAAGAACACGGAGAAAATAATGTCAGCTGTCCTCTTTCCTCCACAGTCCACTTACATCTTCACTGTACTCAGACTGTTACATACAGAAAAGGCAAGAGGGACTGTTTTTTTTCCACGATAGCACTCATTTCTTCATTAGGCATCTGCACAGATTAATTCTGGATGTGCATCGTCAGAGTCTTTTAAATAGTGCTGTCAACTTAGGTTACCCCTACACTTTCCTTACACTCTAGAATGTGAAACGTGCAGTTGCTGCAACTATTTATGCCTTCTTTTCAGTTGTGATGCAAGGCAGAAGGCAAAACTTGAAGCATTTCTGTGTAAGTGGTTTCATATAGGTGATAAATCTTTTTTTTTTTAAATGTAGTTTTTGCTTGTAATCAGTAAAGCCTCATATTCATTCTTCAAAAAAAAAAAAAAAAAAAGGTCTGCTCCTATCTTACTTTTTGCCTTCTGCTTCTAGAGCCGGAAAGAGGGATGAGTGACTACCAAATTTGGAAAACTCCAAATTTCTGCAATTCAGTAGTGTTTATCTTATGATTCTCTATCTTATGATCTCTAATGATAAGTAATGGCAGTCTCCTCTCTCAGTTTAACCTGTCTAGGCAAATGTGATGTTCTGTACAACAACTTACGGTGACATTTGCTTATCTAAGACACTTTTCAGTGTATAGAGTCATTCTTGCTGCCCACAGCTCTTGTTTCTGAGAATCTGTGGTATGGTCAGCTTGTCTTTTAACTTCATGGGATGATCGATTTTACTTTTCTGTCGTTTAGTTACTCAAAGAAGAGGAAGGATAAATAACCTCCTGTATTTGTTTCAAGAAGCTTGTTATTCTGAGACCTGGCAATCCTTCAAAACATTATGGCATTTGCTGATGTTATTCTCGCTAAGAGATATCTTTCTAATTTTTTGCTAAACCTTCTACCCCAGCCCCATTCTTTCTTCTACTCTGTAGGATGAATTATTGTACTCTTTAAAAATCTATAACACTGAGAGAATTCCAGAGACTTTGAACATGTTAGCAGTGCTAACTGAGAAGCAGCAGCTTAATTTTCTCCACGTAGTTGCATTACATAGAATTTTATGTCCATCAAAAGAGACTTATATGGCTCAACCAGCATGCTCTGGAACTCTTTGGCTTGCATCATCTGGAATGAACACTGTGTAAGCAGGAAATCTTGACAAATCAACTTGAAATGTTGCAACAGTACCCACCCCCTGTCTCTGGTAGTCTGAACAGTCCATCAGAAGTTAGACGTTTGGTTACTATCAGCAAGAGTGCCTTTCTGCTGTTGACAACAGCTTTAAGCTTAGTTCAGCAGCTCTGACATTCTGCCTCTGTCTGTAGAATAAAATGGTTTCTGTCCTTCCATATTAGTGAAGGGGGAGAGAATGGTTTCAGAGCTGTAGATCTTATTATCAGTATGAAAAGCAAGAAACTCTTTCATAATGGATCGCCTTGAATCACAAATTATGGATGTTCTCCACCTAACTTCAGTGAAGCCCTAGCTATGTGGAACAGGTGGAGGAAGATTTTTGACCATTCATACATGTATCTCAGCAATTTTTGTCATTCTATGTGAAATCATTTGTGGAAGGACACGTTCTCTATAATAGCGCCCCTGGTCTTCCCTCAATTGCTTCCTCAGAACCAGCTGACCATTTTTTTCCCTTTGCTCCCTCCTTTGTGAAGATCATGAGGAATATTACTATCCCTTCAAGACTGCTTTTCCCTTGAGGCCCTGTCTGCAGACAGTATTGTCTTATAAATGTCACTCATTGGTTCTTCCCTGCTCTGGCTGAAGCCATAGGTCCGAAAGACACTTTGTGATGACAGGAGGGAGGGCACCTGATCCTGAAAAGTAGAGAAGTAGTGGAATTTGCAAAGCAGAGAGTAGCTAGGATATGTTGGGACACTTCGGTAACAGACTCTCTTAAAATAATTAACATCTGCCTGTGGCACTCGTTTGTCCACTGGCTGTGTGACTACAACTGGCACCTTAACAAAAAGATATATTTTTTTTGAAACATAAACACAGGCAGACTGAAATTCGGCTGGCAAGAATTTGGAAACACTTCAAAGAACACATCTGTATAACAGCTTCTGTTACTGAAGGCATTTGCCTTCAGATTGTTTGTCCAAGACTGTTCTCTTCTATTGATGCCAAGATTGCAATAATGAAAAAGCTTACTTCTGGCCTTGTGAAACCCAGGATTGCCCGGACCAGGCCTAGCCTGACCATGGTAACTCTTACATTCATAATACCCAAACCTCGTTAGTGCAAATTCGAAGGAAGCTATATAGCTGAAAAAGTTGTACAACCCTTTTTCTACATAACATCCTAGGCTACTGATATGTAATCCCTGAAGCACCCCAGCACTGGCATTAGATAGTTGAAATTATTTTTCTCTGTGCTGATCTCCAGAAGCTTCAGTGATCACCATGAGACAGGCCACCATGTGAGATTTGCTTTTCTGTCAGTTACAACCTCCTACAACAGCTGTAGGTCTTTGAGAAAATATGGTTAGACTTGGGGAGGCTTACACTGTAGAATTTGTAACTTTTGTGCGGCTGGCCACAAACGATGACGTTCACTCTTGGAAGAGATTAGAATTATGTAAAAGCACACATTCTGAATTTAATATGTCTGTCTGACTTAATAAGCAGAATAGCAAAAACTAATCCTGCTATTCTCCCTAAATACCTTGGAAAGAGAAAGGAGAGATTATTTGGAATGTTTGGAGAGCAGTTTTATACTACCCTTTTAGGGTGTTATGACTACTTATACTCATTTACAGAATATTGGACAAGTATATAGTCAGGAAAAAAAAGCTATTGAAGATTTAAGAGAGAACATGCATCAGATAGTGCTTTTCCTATGACGGTGTGAGGGTTGACTGGACATAAGATGGCTGACGGGACTTGCTCTGGGCAAGCAGCTATACAATGAGATGATATGTAGTGAAAGTGAGAGTAAATTACAAAAAGTCAGCGCATCTGTTTCTGTCTTCCCAACTGTTCTTTGCACGCTCATTGTGTAGGAGGAACAGCAGAGGTCTAGTGACATCATCTTTGCAATCCCTATGGTTTCTTTTTCCTTCTCTTTTTTTTGGGGGTGTGGCTGGACTGGATTTATGTGTATCGTGGTACCTACTCGTTGCTTTTTCCTTTCTCTTTTGTGAGCCATGTCCCTATTTTTGTAATTGGAAATATTTGGTAAAGCATTGGACTCTATAGTCAGAAGACTGTGGAGTTTTGATAAGTCAAATGCTGGATAGAAAAACCCACATCATTGGAAAGAGTCCTCAGCTGCCATCTCCATTAAAGAGAGGTGCCTGCGTGTCTCATTCTGTTTCCTACTACAGATTGCAATTTCGTACACTCTACCAGAGCTACTTATAGTTTCTATTAGAGAGAAATATTTAAATTTTATTTTTAACTGTAGTTTATCATTACCCCTTCAGAAATGCAGTAGTCGCTAGAGATTAAAAAAATCTCACCATACCTTTAGAATTCTGTTTTCAGTTCTGACTTCCTTACTTTGATGTCTTGTGTGAATGGATTATGAGGTGAGGAATGTTTTTAACGGTAATTTCTTACTAAAGTAATTAACTCATTGTTTGCCTGTAAAACTAAAAGTCTACATCTCCTTGATATATTGCACTTTTCAAGAATCAAATGTCTAAGATTTTTAATACTTTAACAAAGTAACATTTGGGGAATATCAAAGGAATTTTTCAGTCACCTTGAGCTGAGTTTTCTGATATGAAAATTAACAAATCATTGGTCACAATTTACGTATAAGTTAATAATGAACTTTCTCAAAGGTTATTGTTCCTTTTTAAGTCAAATAGTACAAGTCCCGTATTCTCTTCAAATTGTTTTATGATGAAGTCAGTTGGTTCTAGACTGGAAGAAGAAAACAAAGAACCATGTAATTATGATGCCATTGTTACCTTTCCCATCAGGAGTTCTAAAAATATTATTTTTACGCCCTGGTGTGATACAGATTCTGGAAAATAAGGCAAAATCTAGAATATTTTAAATGTATGAATTTCAATCTACCTCCCACCAATTTTTGATGGAGCAAGTAAATAAGAATATCCCATTTGTTAGTAGCCACAAATACATAATGGTGAATTATGTTATTCTTACCTTGCCTTTATGCTTATATTTAAAGAAAAAGAGAGATTTCTTGTGTGTGATTGATGTTTCCATGTGACAGGTGCTGTGTTTGATACTAGGTATGTAATTGTTAAATTCACACAGCTAAGTATCAAATCTGTGTGTAATTTGTTGGGGATTCCTTCAACAGAGGACACCATGAATGTAGTCATACTGCAAACTGGTTGTCAGTCAAAGCCAGGCGCTCACCTGTTTCCAACAGACAGCATAGGAATTGCAAATGAATGGAGCAGCAGTCTTAACTCCACAAACAGCATTACAAATAGCAGTGTGCAATCTGGAAATGTAAGTGTAAATAATTCTGGAAAAGTTACTGATAATAATCACTGTGCCAATATACAATGTTTATTTTACTTCTTAAACATGTGGGGTTTTTTATAGCTGTGTACTTCAGCAAAAGAGAAAAGAAACCACAGCTATAGTAAATGTCAGGCAGTAATATTTAATTGGTACTGTAAGCCTAAATGGAATGTCTGCCCTCGTCACCATATTTAACTATGTATTATTTGTGTTTTCTGTTCTTGTTTTTTTGTCTTTATATGCAATATTTTGAATTCTACAGTGGGGAACATCATTATTAATCAAATATATAACTACAGGACAGCTTAATTTACATATGTCTCTTTTTTCTGTAGGAAAGGTTTCATTCATGGAAGATCTTGTCTGATCCCAGCCCTCTTCTCTGCCTTAATTTGTTAACATTAAGAATGAAGTGATGTCCTACCTGAATATGCTTTATACTTAAAACTTCTGATGCAGTACATGCAGCGTGTTCGGTAGTAGAGAGCTGGTTGATTACAAGGGTGATAAATGTGGTTTATATTAACGAATTTTGTCAGTTAAGGATGGGGGAGAGGAAGGAGGAAGGTACATTGCAGAGCTTTTATTATCTTCCTTTTAGTGTCAGTTGGAATAGATCCTTTTGTTAGGTTTTGTGTTTGTTGCAGAATAATATATAATGATAGTGAAGTCTCTCTTATTCTCTCCTGACTTGTGTTTTTCTTACCTCATTTGCAGTGCAGAGTCATACGTACAGACTCATTCCCAGAATTTTCACTTGTAGCATTCCAGCACTGTTGACCTATACTGTTTGGTTAGAAACCAGCTAAAAGGACGTATTTTAAATAACGGTTAAAAGGAGTTGCCAATAAATAGCGCAGTTGTTAAAACTTCTGGGTTTCTTTCATGTAGCTTTGTATTGCAGTCCTGTAGATTGAGAACAAAGATACCAATACACCTACATGTTATCTTAGGTTCCCAGTGCAGAAGTCTGCTTCTGTATATGAAGGGTTCTGAGGGAGGGTCTGCCTTTTTATTTTTTGGAAGCTAATTTTGTTGTTGCTAAGATTCTGAAGCTTTCAGGAGAGACCCATAAAAGCATCTCTTCTCCCAGAAATCTCTTAGCCTTTCATGAATTATTTAGGTGCAGCTGAAAACACTAGCTCTTCTTATATGCCTTCCAGCTGTGGGGAATCTTCTTCCGTATACATGCATTTTTCTGTTAGTTATTAGGAGTCTGATGAACATTGTGTACATTTTCCATTCTCTGCTCAGTGACTCTCTGCCTGCTCTAATGTTCAAGTGTGAAAATGGAAAAGTTGACCCTACTCCCTTCCCTGTACTTTCTACTTAAAGTTTTATTGCAAGCAGCCACCTTTTTTCTGATGTTGGCAAAATGTTCTGTCTTTCACTTGGCTACTTACCTGCAGCATTGTTTGATGCACTTACATTATTTCTTTTTCTGAATATTCAGTTCCTGATTTTTCATTAGCAGATTGGTCTGCTGGTTTTCCATGTTTAATTTTTGAGTTTTGTTGCTTGCTTTCTTTCACCTTCCCCATCTGCTGTAAACTGCTTAATTTTAGTTTTTAAGTAGTCCATCTGTTTTCCTCCCTTTCCCTATTTTCCGTATGCCAGCAACTTATTTACATTCATGTTTTGTGTTTTTCTCTCTGTTCCAATACGCTGTCTGCCTTTCTGTCCCCTCCTTCATCTTCATTCTCATCACTGTCAGACACTGGCCCTGAGTAAACTTGATTTTACTGATTTTTATCATGATGAAATTAGACTTTTTATGCCTTTTGTTCTTAGTGTCTTCAAAACAAAAATCTCACTATTCATCTTCCAAAACTTCTTTCACATATCCTCTTGTAGTGTGCTGGGACAGTATCCATTTTATTTGCTTCTAGAGGAAAAGGATTATGTAGTACCTGAGAGACTTAAACTCAGTTCTCTGCTTGATCATAAAATTCCTCTCTGACTGTGAGCAAGTTGCTTAGGTCCCCATTTCTAGAATGTGGCAATACTATTGCTCTGTCTTATAAATGTTATTGGAAGAATGAGTCCATTAAGATTCTGCATGATGCAGGCTGATAGGGAGGGAGGCTGTATAACTGTTTTGAATATACGCCTTCAAGAGGGTCTTCCTTATAATTTCTTCTGTTGCAGTGGTAAATTCCTGTATCTGAACTCCTTGGTTATGGGAAATGATAGACAACGTTTCTTGAATATTTCTGTGCATACAAGTCATAATATTTGATCCATGTTTCAGATACATTGCTTGTGCCATTTAAACTTTGATGCCCTGCTTGGTTAATGAAGTTGGTTATGTTACCATTTCTTCATGTTTACTCATATTTCCACTACTCCTTGCATGTCTGTCCATGAATCTACAGCTATGTAATGTTTCATCATCCAGTGTGCTAGGCACCCCTTTTCCTCAGTCACTTTTGCTATCTACCCCTTTCCTCAGTCACCTTTGGCAAAATACTCTTTCTGGCATGCAGTCCTCTGCATCCCATACGTATGCATCATTCTCAGCCATAAGCTTCTGCCTCCCCTGAATTTCATCCCTTCATTTCAACTGTTCTTATTTATATCCTGCAAATTTATTGCAACTTAACATACCCAAATGGTCTTCTCCTATGTTTTTCTTATAGTGCCATAAGAATTGGATTAACTAGGCTGTCTCAGTGCATGCAACCATAGTCATAATTGCTGCTTTATATGCTTTCTCTAGCTGGTTGATTAGCTTTCCAGTGTTATTATATAAGTACAAAAGGCATATTATTTTGAGCAGATTTTCAGACAAAAAATGTCAAAAATCTTATCACCTCTCCTTAAAACACACTCAGCTCGTACGTTAGGATTGTGCTGCTGATCTTCTCCGTACATCAGGTCTCTTTGTTACTGTTATCTAACTGCAGTATATCACTGAATCGTAGAATGGTTTGGGTTGGAAGGGACCTTAAAGATCATCGAGTTCCAACCCCCCTGCCATGAGCAGGGACACCCTCCACTAGCCCAGGTTGCCCAAAGCCTCATCCAGCCTGGCCTTGAGCCAGGGATGGGCCATCCACAGCTTCTCTGGGCAGCCTGGGCCACTGCCTCACCACCCTCACAGTGAAAAATTTGTTATCTAATTGAAATCTGTCCTCTTTCAGTTTAAAGCCATTACCCCTTGTCCTATCACTACATGCCCTTGTAAAAAGTCCCTCCCCATCTCTCCTGTAGGCCCTCTACAGGTCCTGGAAGGCTGCTCTAAGGTCTCCCCGGAGCCTTCTCTTCTCCAGGCTCAGCAACCCCAACCCTCTCAGCCTGTCTTCATACAAGAGGTGCTCCAACCCTTTGATCGTCTTCGTGACCTCCTCTGGGCATGCTCCAACAGGTCCACGTCCTTCTTATGTTGGGGGCCCCAGAGCTGGATGCGGCACTGCAGGAGGGGGTCTCACAAGAGTGGAGCAGCAGAGGAGAATCCTCTCCCTCAACCTGCTGGTTGCACTTCTTTTGATGCAGTCCAGGATACAGCTGGCTTTCTTGGCTGCCAGCATACATTGCTGGGTTATATTGAGCTTCTCATCAACCAAATCCTTCTCCTCAGGGCTGCTCTCAATCCATTCTCCTCCCAGCCTGTATTTGTGCTTGAGATTGCCCTGACCCACGTGCAGGACCTTGCACTTAGCCTTGTTGAACTTCATGAGGTTTGCACACCTCTCCAACCTGTCCAGGTCCCTCTGGATGGCATCCCTTCCCTCCAGTGTGTTGACAGCACCACACAGCTTGGTGTTGTCGGCAAACTTGTGAGGGTGCACTCGATCCCGCTGTCCGTCTCACTGACAAAGATGTTTAACAGTGCCAGTCCCAATACTGATCCCTGTGGAATGCCACTTAGCATACCCAAGTTAGGTGACGATACAGAGCAAAGGCCTAGCTGTATGATAAAATTTGTCTGTAAATATTGTTCAAGTTTGTGGCACTGCAAAATTAAAAGGAAAACTTGCTGTTTATTCTGGAGATTAAATAGGAGATACATTAAAGATTAATTGCATTTATCAGTGATAGCATATTTATGTTAGCCCTTCTAGGCTTAGAGCAATAAGTTATAGTTTCCTTCTGAAGAGTAAAAGGAGTAGAAATGTTGGCCATGGTGTCATTATGCCTGTTGTCCATCATAATAGAAGACAGAATATTTGCATAGGATGTAT
The DNA here is from genome assembly GCF_000699245.1 of Pterocles gutturalis. NCBI lineage: Eukaryota > Metazoa > Chordata > Aves > Pterocliformes > Pteroclidae > Pterocles > Pterocles gutturalis. The sequence goes on from NW_010130988.1 coordinate 27,293, forward strand.
GTTGATCACAATAGATGAAGATAGGATAACCAGCATCATCTTTGTTTATCAAGTTTATCAAAGCTGTGTAGGTAGGTACTTGGTCACACATTCCAGTTAGTCCAGAAATCAGTGCTTGTCAGCTCAGTTGCAGTAAAGATTGTGTGCCTTCATGGCTCATCCTGATTGCAGACTCAGTGCTAACGTTCTGCTGCCTTCATTAAACCTCAGGTTGCCTATTTTACTTCATAACTAAGATGGATTGACTGTGCGCGCATGATCAGTTACCACACTCATTTGGTAAATAATTGTTAATTAAGCTGTAATAATGCAACTGAGTTTAATTACATGTACATAATCAAAGTCTGAACAATGGTGATGAATCATGCTTCCTATACTATACAGTATACTATTCCTATATATTCCTATACTATACTGTATACTTCCTATACAGTCATCGAGATCAGCTGCTTAGAG
>NW_010130989.1:0-51187 GCF_000699245.1 Pterocles gutturalis
AAGGGATATTTATATGTTTTAATATATTTAAAAATATATAAATATATAATTCATATATTTCTAATATTTCCAATGCCTTGCTAGGCACTCAGTGTATGAAATTAAGTATTTAAAGGACTTTGTATCTTGGGGAAATAGAGAGACACACCATAAAATACAGAATATTGCAGAAAAAAAATTCTGGTTTGTGCCATTTAATATAATGGTGTGGCTGGTGGGCCAGGGAGATTGATTTTAGGCTGTGGTATGAGTGTGTATATGATTTTATAGTTTATACCTCACCACGTAATTATCACAATAACTTCTAAATAAGTTTTTTTGTTCTCTGAAACTAAGATTCTTGTCACTTCTAAAAGTTAAACATTCATAACTGCTCTTACGTTTACTTATGTCCTAAACTGATTTCAGTAGGAATACTAGAGTTGAATGAAATTTGAAATTTCCATTGTGTGTTGTATTTTGGATAATTAGTTTAAACAAAATGATAAATGTTACAACTGCTTACACTTTTCTTTCCCTTCACTTCTCTGTGCTGCTCAGTCATGGCAATCTCAGTTACAAGTGACTTCTGCATATTTGGTTATATGTAGCCATCCATTCTTCCCCCTTCTCTTTGTGTTCTTAATTTTGAGCGTAAAGAAGCAACTTGAACAACAGTAGCTAGGATAATTAGACTTTAAGTGATCATCTGTCATGTCTTGTTGCCTTATGCCCTGAAAATCAGAAATTTGATACTAAAGTTGTGCAAAATAAAAGGCAAAGGAAAAAAAAAATAGGGGCAATGATTTTAGGGAGGTGGAGACTTAGAGTGAACTTATCTGAGAAATTTTTAATTTTGATTTGCAGAAAGTAGAAGCAAACTCCAGAGGTTTGATATGATTTTAGTTGTGCTATACATTTTGTTTTTATTTTTGCAAGATGCAATGCATTAGATGACTTTTAAACATCTACCCTTTTTTTTTTTTTTCTCTACAAGTTTCTCTTCCCCCATGCTTTTTTCTTTTTTTCCCTTCAGATTGAAATTGTACCTGTGGTAAACTCAAAGGCAGAAGCTTGTTATTTTGTCCTCTTTCAACTGAAAAAAAAAAAAAAAACAAAAAAAACCCCCCCAAAAAAAACCCAAAACAAAACAAAAAACAAACCCAAGGCTTTTGGTTTCTTTGAACTTGTAAACCATAGAGGACTGTGTTCCTGTATAGAGGAATAGAGAGAAAAGAGGAATAGAAAGAAGAGCAGATCTAACTGTTAGTTTATGATATAAAATAAATTTCTGATTTTACAAGATTTATAGATCTTGTATACAAGTACTTTGAGAAAAAGTTACAAATTATTGAGTAATGAAAATGTGTCCAGAAACACTCAAGATTTTTGATGTCTTTAAAGCCAGTCTGGGTAGGATGGGACCCTTTTCCAGTGTCTTTGGCTGTTTCAGAGTACAAATGTGAACTCCTATTATTATTATTGTTATTATGCATTTATTGCAAATCATGAGTCTTTGTGACACAATATATTATGAATGTCCGTGTGTGTTGAACCAGAGGAGGGATTTTGAAGACCAGCACTATAAGAACATGTCTTGACAGTAAACATTATAATAGGCATTTCTCCTAAGTATCTCTGATTAATACTGAATCTGAAATTTCAGTAAGGGCAATACTGTATTATTAGAATAATTTTGGCTTTTTAAATTAATTGATGACAAACATAAAAAAGCGATACATGCAGTATCTACCTGAGGAATACAGCCAACAAAAATGTTTTTTACAATGTGTGTTTGTTACACCTTATTTTCAGCTATCACTATTAGTGAGAATTTTCTGCTCTTTAGAGTTCTGACATCTTTGGTAGATGTCTGATAGAATCATAGAAAACAGGGCTCAAAAAGGGTATGGGAATGCCATTCATGGTCACACAAAGGCAGTGAACTTCTGACAGATGTTTGTGTGACCTGCTCTGAAAGACATCTCAGATTAAAGATTTTGTAATATTGCCAGGCAGTACATTTGGGTGATCTTTTGTCTTTCCATTGGAAGGAGTTTTCTGAGTTCTAGCGTATCACCGCTACTTGTTCTGTTTGGCGTGGAAACATGACCACTTTGTTTGTAACTTATTTTTACAGCTTATTTAAATTTATCATTTCCTCCCCACAAATAGGCCTTTCTGGAGAGTAACTTTTCCAGTCTTACCTCAAAAGTGACGCTTTTCAGATCTTGAATTCTGGGTCTACAAAGTTTAGCTAAGTTTAACTCATGAGAACGGTTTTAGAAAGGAGTTTATATCACTTTTGGGAAGAAGATGAAGACTGATTCGGTTTTGTTAGTTGCTGTTGGCTGCATCCATGCAGACTGACAATGTAGCTGTTACACTTGCTTTCCAATTTTGGGTGTGCTAACTTTGCAACCATACCATGAAGTTTACTTTGAGTGAACTCTGTCTATGCGATGCAGGATCAGCTCATGTTTTTAGAGTCCCTCAGATGGCTAGTCTGCATAAAAATGCTTATTAATAGAGAAAAAAAATCTTTGCATTCTGTAAAATATTTCAAATTGGAATGCTACCAATAATAAAGATGAGGTAAAGAGTGATTGCAAGCAATACAATGCTTCAGAATATTTTCTTCAGAATCTCTTGCGAATCAGTTTTATTTTCTCAAATGAAATAGTCTTCAGTGAAAATTTGAGCTTATTTAATCAATTTCAGCTTCTGTATATTGAACAGGCTTTTTTGTTTGGTTACCCCCTCTCCCCTCCCGCCCACCCGGTTCTTCTTTTTGAACCAAAAATAATTATTTTTTGTAGAAGGAAAACCAACAATGTTGTGACCGTTAGTTAAAACTCAGTGATGACTGTATTACCGGTGACTGTATTTTTGTAATAGCACTCTAAGACCTCAAGCTTTCAAATCCCATTTTTGCCTGATAGGCAAGACAAGTTTTTCTGCATGCCATTAGGTAGTAAAACATTTAATCTGTGTTTAAAAAAAAAAAAAAAAGGGGGGGGGGAAGAAAGACACTGCTGTGGAAAAATAAAAAAAAAAAGGCAAAACCAAACCAACCCCAAAAAAACACGCCACCTATTGTGGAATGACAGAGGACAAAAGAAAGAGTCAAAATACCACGTTTTTTCTAACTTCTCTCTAAGCTCTTAAAACACTGAGATGGGTAATGATAACTGCAAGGTATCATGTAGCATTTTTTTGTTCCCTCCAAAGTTATATTAGCCACAGAAGATGACCTACTGTGAACTTGGTGCTACGTGTGTTGCTCATCTGTTGTTTTCCAAGGTGATCATCCCTGGAGTAAATGTGTAACTTCCTGTTATATTTTAAATCTCCATTAACACAGAATCAGTTCCCACTGGAAGCAAACCTGAGGATCCCCATGTATCCTAACATCTTGTTCTCTGTTGTACAGCTTAGCAAACTGTGATCTGTGAGTACGCTGTGCCCTACAAATAGGTCAGTGTATACACTATGGATGTTTTAACACCTGTCAGAAAATACTTATGGTGTAAGGTCATTACTCTGCTGAAAAGTACCATAAGACTCATCAGCGCGTTAGTTGGGTGTCTTTAAGCAGAGTTTTAATTCTGAATAGAGCCATAATATTTTATTTAACATGTATATTTTAAATCTCTGAAGAGTATCACAACCAAATTAAATTAATTTATGCCTTTTTTTTTTTTTTTTTTTTTTTTTTGCCAGCGGTAATTGATGGATTGCTGCTTTTAAAGTCTGTAGTTTGAACATATCACAATGTTTGCTTATTTATTTTACTCTTGTTGGAAGGTGGAAAGGAAGCAGTGGGTATTAAATATAAATTTATTATTAAATCACCATGTTCTTCTAGAAAGATGACCAAACATGGACAAAAAATCGGACTTACCAAGTTATAGTATTTACCACTGTGTTAACTTTAAGATAAATGCAAGTAGAAAATCCAGTGTCTCCGCATAGAATATTGCATATTTAATTAGTGTCTTCTGCTGATGATAGATCTGAAAGGAAATTGTCCTGACCTCATCAGGTTGCTGATTTATCTTGCTTTCTGCGTACCTGTGAGTCTGTATTTCTTAATAGCCTTCATTCTGCTGGCAAGGACCTGCAGTTCCCTCCATGAAAGTGCAGAGCCTGCATGGTTTAGGGCTGAAGCTGGTGTGCGAATTTTCGGCAGTATTCAGCTGATTTCAGTAGTCTTGATCAAGGCCTTTTGACTCCATGCTGGAACAGCAATAATACAGTAATAGGAGCAAAATTAAAATTGTCTAGTAAATTGTAAATGTTGAGTACGCAATAAGTCACTGTATTTCTTTTTACAACAAGCTGAAATTGCATTATTTGAATTATCCTCTACACCTTGAAGGGAAATGGCAAAACTGTGATTGCAAGGGAATACAAAATTTAAAGATTGTGCAAATTTGTTTTACTGTTTTTGTGAAAAGATACAAAAATACAAATTTGTAAAAAAATATCAAAATCAAAATTTCATAAAGGAAAATTCAAGATATCCCCTTTCAAAGTCTGTCTCTCATGGTAACAATCTCTTGCTCTTGGAGCAGAATATAGTGAAACCATGAAGGTTAGACTATTAAAATTTCATTATAAATATTTTCTTAAATGTGGATAATTTGGACATATCAGCATATTCAAGGAATAAGTTTGAATTTCATTTTGTATTGGATGCTGTAGTCAAGTCTGTGGTTTCTATTCTTTGGTTGAATACAAACAGTTTGAAGTCTGAGCTGTGATATGAAAAAAGTATATTGCTGTTAAAGAAATGATATAAAGAAAGGAGACTGTGTGTATGGTGTAGTTGTGTGCTTGGAACAAAGAAAAGGAACATTCTGCAAGATAAATCAGATGACATACTGGATATTTTCTCCAAGCCCTGTGGGGGTTGTGTTTTTTTTTTAATGAAGCATGATCAGTATTAAAAGGCTTCATATTTTGATGAATGCTAAGTTTATATGCATATGATAAAATTTATTGTCATTGTGATTTATGCTTAAAACTGTCTGAAAATCCTTTTTCTAACTTTGAGTTTAAACTCTAAGCTTGTCTCATTATCCCTTCATGAGGCAACTGAATTCTCTGTGCAATATCTTTTTGTAGATAATATACTTGCTAGTTCTCTCACAGGAAACATCCCGCTTGGAGTTCAGTACTTCAATGACTGAATAAATATCAATAGCATCATGGAAACCAAATACTTTGCAAACTGAGCAGATAAGTACCTTATAACTGAAGTACCAGCTAACTGGAAAGACTGAAGTGATGGTGGCTTCTTTCCATCAGATACTGCGTGTGTTTTAGAAAACAGTAGTACTTGGTCTTTTTAGTGAATGTAAAAGGTCTTTTCAGCAAGCATTTTGTCTGACGCTTTCCTGTCCTGTGATGCTTCATCCTGACTTCATCGGACTTTTTTTTTTTTTAAAGCATCTTAGCAAAGAAGGAGAAAATAATAATTTTTGTTTGTTTTTATAAAAAAGTTTATTGAGGACAGGGGGGGGAAAATAGAAATGGAGTGATGCATTAGTTCTGGCCTCAGGAAGATCCCTGCTGACAGGCCCTATTCCTTTGGCCTTGTTTCATTCAAAAATATGTGAGGTTTTCCTTCCATACTTTCTTTCTGTTGTTTTGATTTTGAAAAATAGAAGCTAGAATAATAAATATGATATATAAAGGGAAGGTTAGAGGGCTGCAATTGATGGGGTCACTCTGGCAGACTCTGATGCTGCAGAATGGAAGTTTGCACAGGGGCTGCACTTCAGTTGCACTGCCCCTTTACTTCTGCCCTTCTTCTTTGTGTTGCTTTTTTCTCATTCTTGTATCTTTAAGTCTCTTCTGATACCATTCAGATAACAGCAAGGCTCTTGCTTTCTGGGTCTGCTACCATTTCTGAAGTCTGGAGGAGAGCAGTGTGAAGTGCACAGACAATGACGATCCTGGATGGCACATTGCTAGTGGACTGCCTTCTGGAGGAATTTTCAAATTTCTGCTTAGATTTCTCACTGTGACTGAAGCTTCCAATCAAGCTTATGAGGATGACAAAATCCTAAAAATGAGGTTTTCTGTGATCCTCTTAGGGAAATACTAACAAAAGCCTGAAATGGATTTCCATACCTCCCCCACCCCATCCAGTGGGAAAAGTTCATTTCAAACATTGTCTTACCAAATGAAAAAGAAAAGGTGTGCAACATTACCAATAAATACTGTGGTTGCTGGCTGAGGGGCATGGTTAGGGCAGCAGAATGACTATATGCTGATCATTTTTGAGGACTCCAGAGGAAAACATCGGAAATGAGAATTTTGATGAGCTAATATACAGAGAACATGGGAAACCAAAACTAGAATTAATTAGCCAGCAGCAATTAAATAAGCCTAACTGCCTAAATATAGAGTTTTTTCTATTCAAGCACTGTCAAAGTCTTTTTGTGCTGAGGAAAATTATCCATAAGGGAGTGTAGTCCATAAATCTGTGGTGCTGTGTTCGTGCTAAATTGCTTCTGTGTCTGTGTGAGTCGCTAATCAAAAACCAGTGCAGAAATCATTGGAACTTCATGTTACTGCATTGTCCAGGGTCTATATAACTAGTCTTATTAGAACAATGGTCCGTTTTTTTTTTTTAATTTAAATAGATGATTCAGCATGTTACAAAAGCTTTCAGCTGCATGTGCTAAATCAGTTCATATTACTGAGCAGCAGAAGAACTTGACATTGCAGCTGGTCTGGCAGACTGTGTATCAATGAGATATTGATCTCGTGTGACAGAGAAAAGCTTTGCTAAAATAGACTCAAAAAGAGGAGCATTATCTCCATATTGCAGTATTGGTTCAAATTATACAATATGTTGAAAAAACAGCTTAGTAGTACAGAAGGGAAAGCTTTAGGGTTTTCATTTTCTCCATTACTTTGTTCATTTTGATCATTCCATTCAGAACAGAGAAGTGTGTCTCATTATGGTTATATACCTGATAACTAAATACTTAGGGGATTTTATTATTATTTATTATTTTGCTATTGCTGCATTTGGAGTGTGGCTGAGAGTTTCGCTCTGTATACTGGAGCTTTAGAATTGCCCACTTTTCTGGAGTCACTAATGTGAGAGAACAATAATTTCCTAAACCCAAGTGTTTTATTTGAAACACCTCATATTCTACAAAAAAAATCTGCTAAACTGACAGAAACATTATTTTTCTGAATGGTTGTGGAGGGCTTATGGTTGCTTTGCCCTCCTTCCCTCACCAAGACTCCTGGATCCTTAACCTGTTGATTCTGATTGGTGTGTCCCACAGGGCAGACAACGCTGCGCTTTGGCTAAGTCTGACTAGCCTTATGGGTGTGTTTGTCATTAGCTTCCTTGCACAGCTACTGCAGTATCTGCTCTTCCAGGTTCTTCACTATGTAGTCTTTGCCAAAGTGAATTTACATTGTGAGAAACCTGCTGGGGAAGAATGACAAATAATTAAGAAAGATGTCTCCTTTTAGCATATTAGTCTGTCCTAGTGAAAAGTACAGTGGGGGGAAAAAAAAAAAAAAAAAAGGTGGTGTTAACAAAGGCAGGCACTTAAAATTGAAGACAAGCTATTACTGCCGTGTTTCTTGTTCAGTAACTTGGTAGCTTGCTCTTTAAGGACAGAAACAAGATTTATATGACTTGTGATGATTTAAAAAAAAAAAATAGAATGGCAAGGAACATAAATCCATTTTAAAATACCTTAAAATTAGTATGTTGTATCTAAGAAGAATAAGCCTGCAGTGGAATGTTTTCATACCTAAGAACAAATCACATTTTTGTTCTGAGATCATTGAGGTATCCCACTAACTTCCTTCCAGTCAAGTAATGAGGGCTGTCTTGCTGCAGAGAGAAGGCAATAAATACCAGCCACCATCTAACAGAGGTGAGTTAAAAGGCCGAGAAAAGCTACCCACAACTGGTATTAAAGACCATGCTATTAGATTTGACAGACACGAGAATCCTTGAGGGTCTTGTATCTATAGGAAGACTCACTGGTTTCTACGTTGCAGACCAATACAGCTTTGTTTGTCTTCATCATTTCTAAGATAGTTATTTGGCTCTCTGCATTACTTGTGAAGAATTGTTAGTGTTTCAGCTTGCACAGCTTGTTAGCTAGTCTAGAAAATGAATCTGAGTAAATGTAGAGCTATCTATTACTGATATTTTATTGTTGCTATTTTTAAAGTAAGAGAAGTCAGTGATGGAAGTTCTCTGGGAAATTAATGACAAATAAACCCTTGTGATTAATCCTTTACAGCCTGATGTAATACTTAACTCAGGAAAAATGTGTTTACTTGGGAAAAAAATGACAGTACCCAACTGCTGGTTGAAAAATTTGCTAGTGGTGAATGTGCCAGACCTTTGCTTTGGGTCATGGTGATGTCAGTCTTCTCCTAAGGTGAACACCAAACTTAATCTAAGGACAGGCTGAGAGAGTTGGGGTTGTTCAGCCTGGAGGAGAGAAGGCTCTGGTGAGACCTTATAGCAGACTTGCAGTACTTGAAAAGCTGCCTACAGGAGAGATGGGGAGGGACTTTTTATCAGGGAGTGGAGTGATAGGATGAGGGGTGACAGTTTTAAGCTGTAAGAGGGCAGATTTAGATTAGATATTAGGAAGAATTTTTTTACTATTAGGGTGGTAAGGCACTGGAACAGGTTGCCCAGAGAAGCTGTGGATGCCCCATCCCTGGAGGTGTTCAGGGCCAGGCTGGATGAGATTTTGAGCAACACCTGGTCTAGTGGGAGCTGTCCCTGCCCATTGGAAGGGGGTTGGAGCTAGATGATCTCTAAGGTCGCTTCCAACCCAAACCATTCTATGATTTTATTATAATGACGCTAACAGGCTTAATGTTTAGCCCTGTGGGGTTTTCTTGCTTTTGAGTCAGAATTCAAAAAATGTAGTTGTGATATGCGAGACACAGAAATTGCCTCTGTTGTCTTTTATGGAAAAGTCAAGTGAATAAAAGTCAAATGAGGTTTTCAAAAGCAATAAGGAAACACAGCTACATGGGTTCTTAGACATTTTGCTGAAATTTTTTTAGCATTTCTTTTTAATGCAAACATTAAATGCATGCATGAAAAATTATTTACATATCAAATGCTGTTAAATATAAATTTAAACTTAAAATTATTAATAAAAACTAAACTAAGTATTTTTTGAGATTAAAATTGTGAATTATATGGAGTCATCTCAAGTAACCGTAACAGCATGTTCTATCAATGATTGAGCAAGAAGGCTCTCCCCTAGCCGCTGTACATCTAAGTAGTTACACGTGGGTGAATCTTTATTTTATTTGAACCCTGACTTGAGAGCAAGAGGGTGAAGGCTTTAGAGAAATGCATCAATATAAGGGAGATAACATTTTTATAGACACAAGAGTTATTTCCTGCTTCGAGTAGTATTATAGTAACCTGTGAAACTGAGTTTGGTGTATGTTTAATAGTGTGTATCTTTTTTTAGGTCTCTTGCTTCTGTGTCTTATATGCTAGACCAATTTTGCAAAATCCTTTCCACTCCAAAGTTACAAAAAGTTAGTTTGCAATTAAAGGTTTGGGAATAATAGTTAATACTTAACTAGGTTAAGTCAGTGTCTTGTCCACTCCATCCCATCTCTTCCTTCACAAAGAATGCCTGACTATAGGAATTCTCCTTGACCTGAGTGTTGTGTTGCTCAAGAAGGATACACCTTTGTTCACAGCTCTTTTTCTATTCTTTTATTCAATAGGGATGAATGTCTAAAAACAGAGCTCTTAGTCTGATAGGAATGACTGTGCTATACCTGTTTTGTTATCTCCAAGACCGTGATTACAGGCCTTCTTGTTTAAAAGATTGACTTGGTGTATGAATTTTGAAAACTGTTACAGCATTTTATAAACCATTTTTTATTAGAAGAATTCTTCATAAATGGATCTTAGCATGTTCACGTGCTTTGCCAGTAGCTCCTCATGGAGTTCATATTTTCATATTTATAACCAGACTAAAAATTATATCAAGAACTCTTCTTTTCAAACTACTTTTTTTCTCTGATTTTTTAATATATTGAGTTGGTGATATTACAGGTGACATATGACCAGCTATCCTGTTACTTAGCTTTAACAGTAATTTAAGCTTAACTTCCTTGAAAACTTGAATTCATGTCAAAAGCATGAATACCTGCAGTCAGTTGGTGGTTTGCTGCTGTTGCTGCATTAGCAATGTGATCAGCATCTCACATTAACCTATACTTAGCACCCACTTATTTGACTTTCTTAGGTATGAATGTGGATTAGCTTTTTTTTAGGCACAATCATTTTGTCTCATGTTTTAGAAAAAAGTCAGAAACAATGTATGCTTATTTGGCAATAATAATCAGTTATTCTAAACCATAACTTTTTAAAAACATCACAGTCAAGTTGAAGACATTTTTATTTATGCCTATATCTAACTCAAAGCTATGTGCAGCCTGGTGTCTATACAATGACAGTGATAGAAGCTAGAGCGGGCAGTAACCAGAGGAAAATTTATGCGTTGCACTTCCTTGGGACAGAACCAATTCCATGAAAAGACATGATATGTAGTTATGTGTGTGTGTTTAGCTAAATGTTGCTTTTGTTATCCTTAAAGCCAAAGGAATGTGGTGCTAGCCCTTTAGTAAAATCTGTACTCAAATTAGTCATTAATCCAGTGGGAGGAAAATACTGAAAACAAAGGTCTCATTTGTCACTCAGATTCTAGGAATATCTATGGAGTGTGTAAGCACTTACTGGAACACAGTGATGTGCAAAAGAACATATTCTGCCTATGAGTACAAGATGTGGCTGTCACTTATTTCAAAACCAAGCCTTCAAAACCTAAAGGAAATACATTCTTAAAAAAATATGGAACTTATAGAAACTTAATAAGCTAAGGAAGAGTAGGAAGTTCAGTATAGAGAAGATAAGAAGGAACTTCGCAGAGGAAGGACAGTGTGATAGCACCACTCAAGGGCTGTACTTTCTACTGAAATTGTCTGTAACTTTATGAAATACGAAAGCTATTTGATTCTATTCAGTCGTCCTTTGTGATAATGTCTCCTTAAATTGAGGAGAGTAACTGGTTAAGGAAATGTATGTGTTTGTGATTGCAAGGTGGGGCTAAGTAAATAGGATATAGCAGCAAGAACTAGAATTTGATATGGTTTTTCTGAAATTAAAATGTCACAAAGCAAGAAGCAAAGATAGTTTCTTTTGGAAAGAACGATTAAGTTGTTGTAGCAGTGGTTTTTAAATGCTCACTCCTTTAAAATACTGAGCACTCGCTGTTTGAATGATAAAGACTTTTACAGTAGTAGAAAAGTTTAGTACACTGCACTATGAAAGTTTTTATTTCTACCTCATTTTTGCAAGCAGAGCACAGTAGAATATTCCTGAATACAAGAAAATGGATGAGACAGTGGTGATATATACAACATGTTAGTAGAAACCAGACTATAAGAATTTTAAATGAAGTACAAAGTTAATTCATTATGCATGATGGATGACTCTAATATTTGCAGAGATGAAGTTTCTGGTAAATCTTGTTATATACTGAATTTTGGGCATCAAAATACTTGCGCTCTTCTACAGAGGGACTTTGTTGTACTTTCTTTCCTTGTGTAGTTTGATTTGTTGATGTGGTAAACAAAAATCACAGAACAAGATGCCACATGTTAACAAAAATTGAATTAATTGATTTGGCTGGATATTGTTGCAGAATTATCCCAAAAGTTGTGGGGTTTTTGGTTAGATAAAATGAAAACACTCCTGCATCTATAGCTGTGTTTGTTAATTTTTTCATAGTTTTTCAAGGATAAGAAGTTTATCTGTTTTGGGTACCACCCCAAATTATTTTAAAGCAATAATCCATCATCACACTAAACATTTGGTGAAAGCAAACAGATCATAGATCTGTCTCTCTAGTCCAAAGTGCTCTTCTCCTGTTTCAATCTTAATTTTGGCTTGTTTGTCTGGTATTTTGTCATAGATGTCTAGTATTAACCTCAGGCTCACCACTCCACAAACAGGGTTGCTCATAATATTTTAATTATTTGTTCAGTTAAATCCCTTTCTGAACTAGAACCTGACAGTACATCCTTAGGGCCATAGTGTTCCCAGAGTCTTAAGGGGAAAATGGTCGCTGTGTCCCAGACATAGCAGCTTTACCCCCATTCTTGATTTTATGCTGCCTATTGGGGAACACGTATTATACTCCTCTCTTGGTGAATGTACTCATTGGATGAAAGCCTTTTCTCCTGTAGAGAAAATTAATCAAAATTGCCCCCTCCCCCTCAAACAAACAAAAAAAAATTTGCACTGAAGCTTCTGAGGGGTGTTAATGAATTGTCTGTCCTAGGAGCAGAAGTTGGGGTAGGATAGCCTGCAGTAAAGAGCTGGGAGAGGCAGGTGTTAACATCTTACTCTCAGCTGTCTTCACTGGGTGAGGGTCAAAGCTCTGACCAGAACAAAAGCTGTGTTCTCCCTAGTATATTTTCTAGGAATGGCATAATCCTGCTTATACAAACTTTTCCAGAATCAGGATTTGTGAAGGTAAACTTTTTTTTTTGTTCATGTAAATGGAGTGTCAGACAGTGTCAAGTATTTTAAAACCTGACAGGTTTAGAGCAATGACTTGGAATTTTCGTATAAAATACCTGGAGTATGCAGGAATATGTTGTCACTCTTTTTCTATGTTTAACTTTTAAATCCTGATAATTTCCTGTCAGGCTATCAGACTCTCCAAGCATGAGAAAGCTAACATTAAAAAGCCTAATAATTACAATTTGACATAAAATCTTAGGTAGACATTATATTGCTTAACCATTTGCTTCTCTCTGTAACTATGAAATTATGCTGGAGATCAGCTGCTGCTCTTTTTCTCTTTCATGTGAAAAATGTTTAAGCTCTCTGAAAAAATAATTGTGAAGTCAATAACTGAGAAAAAAAATACAAAAAGACAATATAGCTCCAAGCAATAAAACATTGTATTTAGATATATCTAAAGTATAAAAAGTTTATATATATATATATATGTGCAAACACACACGTATGTAGATATGTGTGTGTATATATGTATGAATGAGAAAGGTCAGTCTCAGTAATGCAGTGAAAAGTAACAAAGACTTTTGTAGTAGTAACAGATTGGAAAATTCATTATTACTTAGCAGAGAAGTAGATTATGTACAGGATCTAAATTTTTAAAAAAGATTATAATGCCAAGCCTTGTGCACAAGAATACAATGCTCACAAGTAAACTTACAGGTACACGTGGCTCTTAAGAGTTTCAGGCTCTTCTTATATGGAAAATCTCTTAGTGGTGATATTAAGGACAGCTAGATAACCTTGTATTTTCTCTTGGAAACGTTGAGGGATTATTTATTTATCCAGGCTTTTATTTTTTTTCTGCAAATACTTTTGGTCTCTTTTCTGTAATTCCAAATTCCTATCAAATCTGTTGCTCTGTGTATAGTTACTGAAAGGATAGTTCACAGAGGAAAGTAGGAATGGATGAGAGACGGTGATCAAGTAGGATGGTAAAGGGGTCTTATCTTAAGTTGTCTCCTGTTATTGGTGTAATTTATTTTTACTTAGGGTTAAGTGGTATAACCTTAAAAGAGTAACCGTGCTAATCCTGGAACACAGTTTTTAGTTACAGAGAGAATTGCAGAATTACATGACAGCAGAAGCTTGTGTCATTTGGGAGAAAACATGGATTTATGCTTAATGAGTCTTTGTTCCCAACAGGATCAGAGTAAACAACTATATAGTAGAAAAAAAAAAATAAAAAAAACCCCTAAACTATGAACCTTTTATTGCTTGAAAATGTTTGCAGGAAAACTCCCTTCATGTCTGTAAATGGGTAAAATTCTAGACAAGCTTTTCCAATATTTCTAGTGCTGAAATTCATCTATTTCCTACAGGAAAAATCATCAAGTTTTTTCAACAATGTGATCTGTTGACAACTCAGAAAACAGGCAAGTTATGCTTGAAAAATAAATGGTTTTTTTCTCTCTCTCTGTAAATAAAAATAAAAAATGTGGCATTTATAGCCTAATTATCATACAAGCTATTTAACTGTTAAAAATTTATTTGAATAGGTCCTCAGTCAGTTAGAAGATTGTATTATACTGTACCATTGTTGTTTTCATATTAATTTCTGACAGATGTAAGCTTTTTCCATGTCTCTTCACCCTGAGAAAATTTGGTAACTGCAGCCTTTGTGACCTTAATGCTTTCTTAGTGTTTTGTGGGGAATAAGGAGATTGACATATTTTTCTTTAGATTCATCCTTACAGCATAGGTGTTATTTTGTATTATATTTTTGTTACACCATGGTGGCAATAAATGATCTTTACTATAATTCATAAAATCTGGGTGTGGAAGACCTCTTCTCTTGATTTATACTCAGATGGAAAAACAAGGAGGTCTAATGAACACATTAAAGATTTACAATTAAGATTTGTGAAATGATGAGGCAGTTTGTGTGTAGCTAATAGGAACTGTGTATTATCCTTTATAGTAATTATGTAACAGATTATTATTTCTTCTTAAAAGGTGCACAAGTATAAAAATCGAAACATATCATTTTTCTTAGAAGGAGTCTGTTGGAGTTGACACTATGCTGCATTTCATTGTGATGAAGAACTCTTGCTTCCATTTGCTCTGCTATCTTAATCCAGAGATACATTCCTGGGGTATCTGTTAGAGGAATCCGTGACATGCATTAAATCTCGTTATTTTGGTTCGTTCTTTTCAGGTGTGACTTAATCCTGAACTTTTCAGGAGCAGTCATCTGGTCCTAAAATAGGCTACAGCTTTTAACCTCTCATGTTTATTGACCAGGTGACATTTATATTTGCTTGTCTGTCCTGTTTTTTGAATAGAGTCAAGGTTCATTTGGAACAGTCATCTTGCCTTTGCCTTCTCGCCTTCTTGGTATTTAGACTGCAGTAAATCTGGGACTTTGCCTTTCTAGTAGAAGTTTGCATTTCCTATAGGGAGGTCTTGATCTCATGGGATTTGCAGATCAAGAAACAGTGTCGTGATCGGAGACTTCCATGTACCTTCAAGACATCCTTGGTTTCTCTGTGTGCTTAAAAAAATAGAATATATATGAATATATATTCCTTATAAAATAAAAAATTTGGATTATTACCTCTCAAACACACAAC
This sequence comes from Pterocles gutturalis, assembly GCF_000699245.1. Lineage (NCBI taxonomy): Eukaryota > Metazoa > Chordata > Aves > Pterocliformes > Pteroclidae > Pterocles > Pterocles gutturalis. The sequence continues at coordinate 15,181 of NW_010130989.1, forward strand.
TCCAATGACTTTGTAAAGTGGGCTTATTAGTTGCATTTGAAATTGTTTATATACTAGAATTTTGGCTAATGGACACGACTAGGTGGAGTTAGCTAATATACTTTACAATAGCCAGGCTGATGAGCTGTAGTTTAACCTGATAAGTCATTATCAAGCAGGTCAATCATTATCAATTAGCTCGCTGCTGATTGGTAAGGACTGATGCATGTGCAAGTCTGATTGGGGAGCTATGTGGTCATATAAGGTAGAATGTGCATGCTGCACTGCGGATTGCTGCAATTATTTTAGTTTTCTCTGATGTTACATTAAGCTGAGCCTGATCATTGTCTTAAATACTATTTAATCACAGCAGTATCTAACTAAATAGCAAGAAGTGTCTTTTAATGGAATTAAAAGTCTACATGCCTATGTATCGCTCACTGAATTTTTGCCTGCTCTCTTATCTCAGACATTAATATTTTGGGAGTTATTCTTTTTAGCCTGTTCCATTTGTCTGTTCTTTTCCTTGTTTTATAATCCAATCTACTGAACCCAACAAGGTCAGATGTAAATGACTGAAGCCTGCATTGTATCTTGACTTCAGATTCTGTAGATACTTTTATTAAGGTATTATCTTCTTTCACATCCTGCCAGAATTAAATCCTTTCTGATTGCCATTTTGTTGTTTTAGATATAACCAGGCAAGAAGAGCATACTTTATGCATAAGTAGATTATTTTCAAAAACAAACACCAAATCAGTTTTCTGCTTTCTCACTTGTCTCTTTCAGGATCTGATCTTAGAAACAAACAAATGAGAACAGGGAAATGGCTTACTTGTTTTTTTCAGGTTGAAGTGTTAGGGTTAATCAACTTAGTTTTTATGCAGCCTCTTTGGAACCTGTGGGGGTTCTTGTCTGGTTTTTTTTGTTTTTTGTTTTTTTTTTTTGTTTTGTTTTGTTTTGATTGAGGTTGGTCCATGCAAAATGCCTTTTTTGATCTGTGAATGTATTGCACATTCGCGCTGGCTGGTCCCAGGTTGATAATGTTGAAAACATCCTCAAATTTGTATTCTGTTTAGTCCCACTCGGATTTTGTGCACCAAGTGCATGAATACTTGCTTCAGCTTAATTGCCAGGATGGTGATGCATAGTTTCAAACCCCACATTCACAAGTAGTCAGTATGGCGTGTTTCACCTTATGCATGGTAATATGATGCTATAATTAAAGTGTAATTCTGTAGTCATGGTAATCACTTTCCTTAGCTATCATGAATAGTCCGAACAGTAACTACTGAATGTTGGTGCCTACATAAAATCAAACATATAAGCTAGTGTAAATTGATATGTATTAAATACTTGTTTTCTGCAGTTGTCAACACTGAGTAATTATCAATAAAACTACTCATTACTTGCAGTCTTTTCAAGATGAGCATTTTGGTTTTATTGTAATTAAAGCAAGTTAATTAGTCTTTATATTCCCCATGATGGATCATGATGAATTAGGAAACTGATCTACTCTGCTCACCTATTTCCCTTTTTTTTTTTTTAAAGTTTAAGATCTTGCAGATGATGATGATGAAATTTTAACTTCGATTTCTTTGCAGATACAAATCTCAAAGTACTGTCCTTGATTTTTGTACGAGTGCACAGTTCCACATCAGTGTGCAAAACCCTTAGGTTAAATATAATTTCAGCAGTCTTACTTGAAGTAATAATTGTAACTATGGTACATAAATCTTGGCCAAATTAATTTAAGTCAGTGACTGAAAGCATGCAGAGAACAATACATAGAACAGAAAACACAAATGACAGTTCCCTTTGTGGACAATAGTGTAAATAGTGTCATTTATTTCCAAACTAGCTTCTGTTTCTAGTGGGAGGGATTTAGGAGAGGCCATGGTCATGTGTTGAAAAGGGAGGTTCTGACTTAGTTTGTGAGGGAGGTGTATGTAAAATCACTCTGAAGATAATAAGGCATTGAAAAACCTGTCTAGGGAGGATATGCAATCTGTATTCTTGAAGGTGTTCAAAACTTGACTGGAGAGAGCTTAAGACACCCTTGTCTGAATTCAGTGATGACCCTGTTTTGAGCAGAGACTGGACCAGGTGACCTTCTGAGCTCCTTTTAAATCCAAATTTTTTCTGTAATTCTCTGAGCAGACCAAAAGCGTCAAAAAAAGGAAATTAAGAACCCCTGTTTCATGTTGCAAAATTGTATCTCAAAGAAGCCCTAAGAATTTCCTAAAAGGACCAGAAAAAAATTATTTTCTGTTACACTTTCTTTTGTGGAACAGTTGTGGATTAGTCATGCATGTCTTGTGGCATCTAGGTAATTAAAGATTAATCACTCTTTTAATATATGCAGTGATAATCATCAGTAGCCTGAGGTATTTTTACCTGATAGGCTAGATATTTCCATACTCTTGTTCTGTAAACACGTTAAATATATTAATTGTATAAAATATATTAATATTATTTTTTTAAATGTGGTATGAAACTCTGATAAACAATAAATGGCCCATGAAAAACATCTTCCTTGTGCAAAAGTGTTCCATGAGCATGTGTCACATTTAGATCTGTATGCAATTGGCATTCAATTTTTCCTGTCAGATTCTGCTAGCCATCAGCAGTGGAAATTCAGCCTTTACTTGGGTGGGGCTTAGGCTTCTGTTTTGTCTATTTATGTCCTCATTGTGGATGCTGAACTTAGCCTTGCTCTCAACAGATCTTCAGTGCTTCAACTTTTGTATTGTCTATTGGTAGTTTCTAAAAGATTATAATCACAAAGTATTGACATTCATGAAATCTGTTGCAATTAGTCCTTCAGTTTATCTCTTGCCTTCACTATATGTACTGGGCAGTTCAGCAGCTGGTGGAAGTCAGCAAAGCTCTGTTAAAATGGTGATTTTTTGACAAGCTGCAAATGGTCTGTAATGATGATGGTAGTGTGTGGCATAAGACTATATAATCAAATAATGTGTTAAAATTAAACAATATACCCATATATTAGATGCAAAAATGTTTCCCTTTTGTAAAGTACATATGTGGAGCAGCAGCAAGATCTCATATAGAGGAGAAAACTTCATCCAATAATTCCACTGCCATCCAAAAGTAAACTAATTATTCGTGTTTTTTTTAGTCACACTTTCTCTGATAGAGTTCCCTGTGTGAAAAGTAGTTACTGAATTTCAGACTATGAACACTATAGTGAAGTGACAACATACTCCTAGTATTAGTAATTACTGAATATCTTAACATGAAGAAAGCATGAGATTACATTTTGCACTTGTTTAATTTCTCATTTGTATATAGCACATGTCTTAATATTTAACTTTTTTCTTAACAGTAGGAAAGATGCTAAAACAGATATTGTGGAAAAGCTGCTTGTGAAGTGCAGTGTCTGTGTGCACGTGCATTTATGTGTAACACGGCTGCTTTATAGACACTGGGGCTCATGGTAGCCTCTTTTGACCTGATCAGTTTTAGGCAAACACCTTGCAGAAAATTCTGTGTATTCAGTCCACACGTGCTATTTACATTCGTGGTCTTATTTTAGTGGGTGTTTTTATCCAAGCCATTTGCCAAGGGTGGGCCCTGCAAACACCCTCTATGCTATTAAAAGGATCACCATTTAGTCTTGGTACTTTGAATCCAAAATCAATACATGCTCACAAGAATCAAAGCCTCGTCAATTATCAAGCTATCAAAGTATACTTTCAGATTTCTTTTCTTATGCTAGGTACAATATTTCAGTTTTGGGTTTATTTTTAACAAAATTGGCAGCTCATGTAATTAAGCTTACATTAGATCAAAAAATGAACCCTGAGACTGGAGTTAAAAGCTGAAGGTTTATCAGCCTAATTGTAACAAATTGTTGATCTGACATACAAGGTTAACAGCAGCTAAAAGCTTAGCAGAAAAAAAAAAGCACTCAATCAATAGGGAAATCCTTTAACGAAAAGATTTGCTGGGCTTGAATATATATGAGGGAAACAGGGCACAAACCAGAGGACAAAGAGAAATTGTGACTTAATATTTAAGAACCTTTATAGATTAAAAAAATCCTGAATGTGCAAGATTAATTTAATTAGAAACTAATGATTTGGTGTTTTGGGGAGGTGAAGGGAGCAGAAATGGGAATGACTTGTTTGAAATGACCTTCATGTCAGGGTTTCACATTAGCTGTACAACGTATGCAAAGAAACACTAGGAAATCAATAAAATAAAACATGGCAATGGTCCACTGTGCAAGCACGGGACATAAATTAACATTTTAATTTTCAATCAATACAGAAACAGATATCCCTGAAGCAGTAAAACATGACCTGCACACATATGTTCATTGCAGGCCAAAACTGTATTAAACAGATACCCATAAATCTCTCATAGCTGCTTTCAAGAATAATGATACTGGATACTCTGGTTCTGTATAATTGGTGCTTATCTGTTCCTGATCAGGAGTATCTACCCCTAAAACAAATAAGCTTTCTTTGTGATCTATCAGTTTTACAACTTTTTGACAGATGACTTCAGAATGTACAGGATGGCATTGGATGTGCTTGTTTTATTTTGGAGTTTGCAGGTCTGGTCAGCATTTGAAAAAAGTGCCCGATGTAACCATGAACAGGTGTCAGAATGAAGCTGACCAAAAGATACCAAAGAGGGAAATTGAGTAGCTGAGAGAGTTTTACTGGAGGTCATAGTTTTAAAAGTGTTCAAGGTTGATTACTGACAAAGCTGTTATTTTTTGATAGTATTTCATGTTTGTTTGAATGAGAGGATAATTTTTTTACAGTAAAATCGGATTGCGTTTCAGTTTGAATGTGAAAGGGGCTTGAGAATCTAATCCACTGATACCTTTTGATTAGCTTTGAAACACATTTTTTGGACAGTATTAAATGTTTGTAATGCTTTCACCTGTGCTTGCAGACAGTCAGCACATAGTATGAAGTGTTTTAATTGCCTTGGCTTATATTAAAAAGTTTCTCTAAATACCCAGTGCATTTGTATTTTGTTTTGCCTAGAAATAATTTAATTTCTAAACAACAACTAGAGAGACCTGAAACTGTATGGAATTTCTGCATGTGCTATAAATTAAAACCTCATTGTAGAATATTTGTCTATTTTTGCAGTAAAGTCTTAAACTCATGAGAGACTAGTTTTGTTACATTTCCCCAATTAGTACTGCAGAAATTAGAAAGGTTACACTATGGTTTTATATGCTTTTCAATTAATAAGAGGTTTAGAGATATTTTTTCTTTATTTTACCAGCCATTCTGATGTGTATTTACTTGTCATCAGAATGGGTAATAAGGATGTAATTTGTACATGCCACATCATTGCAGCTGGTTGTACACAGGTACTTCAAAAAATATGTTTGAAATTCAGCCTGACAATCCCAGATACTAAGTGTTTAGAAAATTAATTTAAAAACTTGTGCATATACCTAGTTATATGCTTTTATACTTCACAGAAGTGTAAGTAAAGAAGCATTAAAAAACTGGAAAATAACTGTCTAATATTTTTGTTTTGTTTTGTATTTTAGTTGTTGAGAATAATTGATTATGGAGATGGATTACATTTCAACATTCAAATTGCTTGTGCTGAAAAAGCTATTTTCTTTTTCTCCGTTACAAAATACAGAAAGGGTCAAGATGTAAATTTGAAGGTTTCGGGGTTTTTTTTTTTGTTTTTTTTTTTGTTTTGTTTTGTTTTTGTTTTTGTTTTTTTTACTTCAGCTTGCTACACTTGGAAAAACACAGCCTTATGACTGATACAAAATAAGGATACTAGTTCATTCTATTCATTAAACAATGGCAAGCAAGCAGTACACCTCAGCTGCTGTGTTTATATGAATGGAATGAACTTTCAGGGCTCTAATGTGTTGGGTTTTTTTCCCCATTTTTAATATCTGTTGGAAAGTATTCCATCTTTCTTTCTTGAGTGATATTAGCAATTGTATTTTGGAAGGTTCAGACCACTTTTTTTTTTTTTCTTTTTTTTTCTTTTTTTTTTTTTTTTTTTTTCTCCCTTTCCTTTCCCTCCCAGCCCTCCACTCCCCCAGAATAGTTAAATAAAAATAAAAATTCCTGGAAATGTAGTGTGATGTCTTACACATTTCGTTCCATGTAGGGAATGGAAAAGCCTATTTTGTCTTTGTTTCTTTACTGAGGAGGATTTAGAAGTGGGAAGGGACTGCTAACCTCTCTGCTGAGGACAGCAGCACTGCCTGAAGAAAATGGAGAACAGGGGAGGCGCAGATAAGAGAGCTGAGTCTGGCAGTGCAGGCAGTGTGCTCTATGCTTGCATCTGTGGGTGCTGCAGCAGCAGACCCCTCCAACTAGTAATTTCCATTCTTACTTGAAAGGAGGCAAGAAAGATTTCTGTTATGTGTGAAATAGGCTTGCTACTTTGGCCTATTTCTAAAGCCATTCTCTATATTTGGGAGGGTGGGGCGTATAGACTAAAAAATAATTTAAAAAAAAAGACTTCTAGTAATTCAGCAGAAAAGTAGTAGTGTTCTAATAAAATTGCATGTTCTGTCACAACAGCACATGGGGTTTTGCACATCTGTTGATGCACTCTGCTTTAGAGATACTACAGAAAGATGTTACAAAAAATAGTTGGTTAAAAAAATTAGAAAAGGTCACTACTTATGCAAATTTATTTGTCATGTTGAAGCTGCTACTGGCAAATATTATGTGATTTTTACTAGCTTTCTCAAACAATCTTCTCATGTCCTATGTACGGTACCTTTTATTATCTCACCTTGTCAGATGCTTTCTAAGGCTGTGTGCAACCATATATGCATGATGCCAAGAAGTTTCCAAACCCCTTTTATTCATTCATTTTCATAAATAAGGTCAACTGCAGTGAATCTGCTGCAATTAATAGAGTGAGTGAGGGACAAGAATTCAATATGCAGTTGGAGAACACTTCAGTAAGTTAAATGTATTCAGTTGGTTGACTAAATACTTAAACAGCTGCTAATAAAATCTCGGGTCCATTGGGAATTATCTTTGTGAACTCATGGATATACTGAACTTTAGAAAAGGATGAACTTCATGCTTGTATTTAACAAGGGAGAGAGATGGAGGTGGAAATTGCATATCAATTTAGTCAAGATATTGGGAGAACCCAATAATGTATTTTATGGGTCAATATTTTACATCCTTTTTGGTTCTTCTCTTTCAGATTTTGTCTTAACAATTGACACATCTAGCAAATGCTCATACAAAATGTGAATACTAGTGAAAAATACATTGGTGCAACCTCTCTTCAGATGTAGCATCAATTCATCATTATAGCCTAACTGAGGTAGAGAAAGCTTAACAAGAAAAAAAGATGGGGCAGAGAATGCGAGAGGTAGAGTGGGATTCTCATTAGAGCAGAGAACACGTTTATCCATTTATCTAAATTCTATTAGATCAGCGGTTCTACACAAAAATAATGGAACTTTCACTGTCAGCTGGTAGTTTCAAAAAACGTGTATTGTCTTCATAAAGAAGGTGAAATTACAGTAACGAGTTTCAGGTTATAAACAACTATTAGTCTCTGTGTGCTTGTGCTTTTGCAAAAAGTTCTCACCGCTCAGGGCAAGAACATGCTGTGGTATTCCCCTAAAAACAATAAAAGAAAAGGTTCCATTTTCCATAAATACGTATCAGAGCTGGTACTGCACTCTGAAATTGTGGAAGAATCACACATCAATTTTCTTGTTTAGGAGGGGAAGATTGCTATGAGTATAGGCTTGACCTTGTCTTTATTCTGTGGCATATGTCTGGAAACTGGAAATGTCATTTGTTACAAGAAGAAGTAGAGGTATGATAGAAGTGTTATGAAGTGTCCAAAACAGTTTGCAGGTTTTCTGTGGCAGCAGTTTTTCTGGGCTTTCTGTGATTCCTGGGCAATTTACACTGTCTGCTCTGCCCCTTCTTCTCCCGTCAAATAAGCTCTCCCTTTGCCTAAGGAGACTTGGGAATTTTGGAGGATTACAATTTAAAGAGAAGATGGTACTTGACCTCTGGTTATGTTTGTAAAATTAAATCACTCTTCAGTATAAATTATGGGTTGTTTGTTTTGGTTTTGTTTTTGGTTTTTTAATTTTTTTATTTATTTCAATTACTGATTCCAAGCTCCTTCTGCTTTAATGCTTCCCAACTCTGTTTACTTAACAGCCCTACCTGAGTCTCAGAAGAAAACATAAATAAGCCTTTTAAATAGACAGATTGATACCAATGTTGTTTCCTTAGATACATATGAGGTAATCTGACTTTAAAACAAAATGCTCTGAGAGGGTAACATTGGATTTGACCACTGCATTTTCAGTCTCTAGCACAGGTCTTTGTCAATTAGTAGGGTAGATTCATAGCTTCTAAACTGGTTTTAGCTATTAGCTAATCTATGGTTTTTAGGTCAAGAATCTTGGATAAGCTTTTCTCAGTTATGATAAAACACTGTTAATAACAAAAAGGGACACAATTTGTATTAATAAATTATTATTTGCCTAATTTTAAATCTGAAGATCAAAAAAGGGGGAAAAGTCTTGTTGAACAGTTTTTCATGTGAAATACTAAGAATATATTCAGATTCTCATGGACAAAATAATAATGATAAGTTTTGGTTGGAAAAAAAACCAGCAAGGGAGCCAAAAGACTGAGATCTAGGACTCTTGTGCTCTTGATAGGAGGGGTATTGTAAAATATGGCAGTATTTTAAAATGGAAAATTCCTCTTTGACCCTAAAGAAATATAAATCCTCTATTGATGTGATATTTTTATGCTTAATATTATTTGATGCAAGATAAACTACTTACATAATATAATTTCCGAGTATATATAATATATCATAAGCATATCTGTGTATATTGTAAAGCAAAAGAGACAGAACTATGAGATCCAACATTTGGCATTGTATGCAGATGTTGTTTCTAACATGTAATGCAGTTCTGTCTATGTGCAAAATATTTGTGGAGAGTCCTTTGAGGTAAGATATTTTAAGAAATCATAGTACTTTTGTTACTTGGTTGGATCAGATTTGGTTAGTTTCCTTTACTTATATGATAGAGGAAGTATCAGAAAAGAAAGATTAAAGGGTTGAAGAGGGGTGCAGGTCTGTAACCTCTTGCCACTTTGCCAAAGCTCTTCCATTATTTTTCTTGTATTTTTTTTTTACTCTTTTTATTTTTTGAAAGAAGTAGATGGAATTATAAATCTATTTTTATCACATCTAGCAAAAGTTAGATCTCTTCTGAGTCAACAGAGTCAAATATATATTGCCACTCTCATGCAGAGAATGTCCAGAGCAGCTGAATATTCATATAAAAATCAATATTAGCCATAATATTCACCAAAAAGTTGAAAGGATGAGAATCACTATCTAACAGATACTGATTGCCGTATCCTACTCAGTCTTTCTAGAAAGAACAAAGAGAGCATTAATACAAAATGTCTGCCTTGCTGCTCAGTTCCATCGCCCATGATTTGGGTGTATTTGATCAGGTGAATCTCCCAGAGGAAGCTCATAAAGAAGCAACAGTTGCCTGGGAAATCCCATCTCTGCCTATTCTGACATTCACTGTCTTGCACTTGCACTGGAAAGACAGCTACATTTGGCAAGACCTGTGACAGCAACCTTTGAAGAGACTATGTTCGGTTAGGGAAACTGCACCTCTCTGCTTATAGTAACAATGTACTTCATTAAAGAGAAGTAATTTATTTGTTCATTAGTCAGGGTGTAAATTTAAAAACTTTAATTTTTTTAAAAGGTGAATTATACTCTCTGGCAATGGCAGTTGCAATTACACAGGTTTACTGTGAAAAGAACATATAAGCTTAATAAAGTGGATTTATAGTTTCAATTTGTTTCTAATTTTGAGTTTGGTTTTGTTTTTATTATGGTGTCTTTGTATTTGTGACAGAGGCATTACCGCGTGCTATATTTTAAAACATATAGTTGTGAGGTTAAATTTATTTCAAAAGTTGCGTCATTGTCTAGCTTGTGTCAAGAAAGCTGTAGGATTTACATCCCACATTTAATTTAGGGTATATGAGTGTGTGTATGTATTCCAGAGGCAGCAGGTGACAGTCTAAATCCCCAGATTCTCCACAATTTCATTGTGTTTTTTTCCATGTTTGTAGCAGAGATAGCTATCTTCACATCTCTTACATTTTGCTAAAGACCAGGTCTGAGAGAATGCTTCGTGTTGAGTGCACCGTGTGTGATCTCAGACTTTCATACCATCATTTTGATACATCACTGGCAATTGTAATGATCTTACTGTGACCGCTGTCTTGTTTCTAGAGCATGTTTAGCAAGAACTTTTAAAAATCTGTTAGGAGTTTTATTTACAGCAAAATGTTTTTTCTCTCTCCCCTGAATTGACTTTTGTAAATTCAGTTAGGCATTACACTGTGACATAACCGAGGAATGAGGCCTTTTAGCATGGAAAATGCTGACCATATTTCTTGAAATTATTTTATCCTCTCTCATTTTATTGTCTAGTTCAGTGGTGGGGTTTTATTCTTCTTTTGGAAAAAACAATATCATGTTGATCATGCTGTATGGGATAATCAGGTGTGTTCATTACACATAGTACTGAGGATTTTCACAAGAAAAGTTTCTTTGGCCTTTTTTCCTTTTACATTGTGTAAAATGTGCATTGAAAGTGCACTTCAGTTGTCAGTTATGAACCTGTGCCTGAATCCTGAACACATATTTTATTGCACAGAGTTCTTGGTTGGGTATACTATTGAAAGAAGTCAGATATGTGTAATTTTAAGAGAGAAAATAATTTGGATTAATTCTTTTGCTAAAATTTAAGTCATCTTAATCTACTTTTGAATCTAGCTCTGTTTTGTTTTTTTTTTTGTTTTTTTTTGTTTTTTTGTGTTCCTAAGTGCAACACAAGTAATATGTATATCCTGCAAGAAAAAAATGTACATAATCCTATGCTTATTTTGTCTTTTTCCTTAACTGGCTGAAAAAAAACCCCTTCAGCCTCATTAGCAGCAAATGCTTTCTTTCCTGGGTGGTCAGGCTGTGACTGTCCTGTTAGGATAGCAGTAGATACATCTGCACTAAAAAATGAAAATGAGAAATAAATCATATATTTTAATGGTATGTATTGCATGTCTGTGTTTTGTTTGCGTTTCTTCATTAAGGAAAGAATAATGATTTCCAAATACTTCTGAAGCTGCAAGCAGTGACGCACTTGAAAAATTCCATTCTCGAGAGCTTTACTCGCGTGACATGTGCGTCACACACATTTCTGTATTGATAACTTACCACATTTTGTAAGAACACCCATCTGTGTTCCCATACCAACATAACCAATAAATTGTCCCCCACGGTGGGCGAGAGCTATGTTTGAATTTCAGAGGCTTGCTTTAATCCCTGTAATACCTCTGTACCATCTTCCAGCCTGTGTGATACATGCTGTGTAAGGAAAAAAAAAAAGATTTGTTTATTACAAGGGATGAGCTTCAACCTGGTACATGGAAAAGTAGGAGAGCTTAAGAATTTACATCCATTATTTTGTAGGCAAATTTTAATAAATTGTTTTAAATGTATACTTTGTAAGACCTTCCTCTGGCAAATAGAAGTTCAAGGCTACAGAACAGTTAGCTTCCTGTTGCCGTTCTTTGGTGCAAAACCCTGGTGTGGTCTTCTGAGTTTTTTAGACCTAAAACTATTATTTTCTCCACAGGGTTCTGGGCTATGTGCCAGTTTGTTTTGTGTCTGTGCAGTAAGGTATCTATTGGTGCCTGGTAATTTGCCTCTGCTAGGTAGGTGCCTGCCTGTCTTTCAGTGCACATAAACAATTCGGAAGAAGAAATAATAGGTTAGATGCCTTGTATTTTCAGACATGCACAAACGGTGTCAAGGTTCAAGAGAGTATCCTCTGTAAGAATTACCTTCTCATCAGAGCCTGAGGTGTGGACTTTAAGTCAGAGATGATGCGTTTCAGTCAGCCTGGCACATGGTGCTTTAATCTGTAGAAGGGATGTTTGGGCTTTTATCCCATGACATTGATCTGAATTACTGCTAGTAGCAGGAGGAATCAATTCTCTTTTGTGCTGCCTACATTTGAGCTGCCTAAACTATAGAACTGCATTTTAATTTAGACTTAGTTCCCAGTCTGAAAGATAAGGGCTCCTTCTGGACATACTACTAGGTCTCAACCTTGAAGGTTTCTGTTATAATTTCAACATTTATCCACTTATCTCATGAATAAAAGGTTCCCACTTTAATTCCAGTAATCCCCCATGTGAAAGCCCCTAGCACAACCAGATTCATTTCTTAGAGCACACAAATCAGCTACTGAATTCAGTTATATTGATTTCTTCTGCTTACTTAAGGGAAGGATCAACACCCAGCTTCATTAACACCACTGAGCCAGAACTCGCCTGTTCTGTTGTTCTGTATGACTTTCACTAGATGACATCTCTTACCTTCATTTTGAATTACTGTTCTCATACAACTGAAAGCCCATAAACGGATTCAAGCAGTGACAGTGGGACTGAAGTCTTCCCACTGCCTTGCAGAGCAAAACTGCAGAGCTTCATTGTAGCAGCAGGGCCTTTTCTCTGAGATTTGCAACTATGATTTTACCATATGTTGTTTCTTATGCTGACATATTTCAAATAATTAGTTTTCCTGGTGCCTGTTTCTCATTGAAGTCACAGGTAGCAACTCTTCTACCCTTCCATGTTTTGTGTTTAATTGTAACTGTCGGAGGACTTACTATTGCCTTGGGTTATGAGTGTATGGAGTTTGAACAGCTGATTTACAGCTGTTGCTCCAAATTACGATTCAGTTAATGTCTATGGGCTAAACTCGTCTCCCTGTCTGGTTTTGGGTCTTTAGATGGACTACAACTTCATTGCTTTTTTCCAGACCTTTTGAGTCTGCCAAGTTAAGCTTGAAAAAATTGAGGTAACAAATTATATCAGCTCATTCTTGTATTTGGAATTAAGCCTTAAGAGCCTCCAGAGGAATTGGGAGTATTTTTGGCAGCTGTGCTGCTGGTAGTACCTGTAACCTAGAAAAAAGGTACATATGAAAATGAAAAATAACAAAGGAATAGAGGAAAGTATGGTTATCTTTGAGATAGAGGAAAGTATGGTTATCTTTGAGATAACCATATTCTTTAAGGTAAGAATGAGAGTGCGATTTGATTTTTTTTTTTTCCAGTTACTTAAGGCTTGATCATACAGATGTTTTGAAAACATCTGAAGTTAAAAACCTCCTCGTTTGGAGGTTGTGGTTATTGAGATGTTGTGGAGGATTGTGTAAAAGTCAAACAAAAACTCCAGTCGGTTCAAAATCAGCCAACCTGGCTTGAAAATTGCAGGATAATTCCATAAAAACAAGAATTTCGTAGTGTTTAACAGACACTGTTTTGACAGTGTCTGTTTTCTTACAGACTATATGTCTTGTCCATAACCTCTTCAGCAATTAATTTTATTATAGTTTTTCAGTCAGAGGTGAAACTTTATAGCCTGAAATTTTTGACAACTCTACAGCCTGAAAGCTACCCTTATGCCACATGAAGAAAAGTAAGAGCATGTCTGTAACATTATTTGGTATACAGATCAGTTAATTGCCACATTTTGTAGGTGATATGATTTGGTAGTACATTTTATTGGCTATTCGTGCTTCTTGAGCAGAGCTTTTTGTTTGTGATTTTCTTTTTTTTTATTAGCATGCTAGAAGAGTTGTCCACTCGCATAATTCATATGCATCTGCGGTATTAATTTGACTTCTGATTTAAAAAAACAAAAACAAAAAACACAGTTTTGCAGACCTTATGCATTATTGGTCACATTTGTAATTGTTGTAAATCACTATAGTGTATCTAAGTGAATTTTCACCTAATTTTTGTGCTCCAGAAAGTTAACTCTTTCTGTGGACATGTAATCTCAAAATGAATGTGTGTATCTTTCATAAGCTATTAAGAAAAAAAAGTGTTTCTTCAGTTTGCTTATACTTTTTAATCTATTCCCTTTGCTCTGCATCTTTTTTTGATATACAGCTTGACAGCGTATTGTGCAGACATGACACACATAAAGGGTCATCTTACATTTTTACATTTAAATGAGTGTGGACTATTCTAGGTTTAGACATTATCTTTCATCCAAACCAAACTTATCGAGAAATATAGTCCATCTGCTACTGGAGACAAAAAAATATTTTCAGCTCTAGGTTGCCCACACCAGGAAAAAGTAAGATAGTATCTGTTTGCACTTGCAAGTTTAGTGAAATTTTACTCTTGTATAGCTTTGAGGATTCAAGATTACCTAGGGCCATCACAACCTCTAACCACTGGGATGTAAAGATACCTTGTTCATAAATTGCTCTTCTGAGTAATGTTGTTTTCCTTCCCATTCCCTCCCTCTCTCCATCTCAATGTTAAGGATTTTCCTTTATTATTTCAAGCTTTTTTCTGACCCACATTCTAGCAAAACATTTACACTTTTTGTATGTACAGGTCTCTGCAGATACTCCATATCATAGATACTCTATATATCACCAAAAAAAAAAAAAAAAAAAAAATCCTGTTGACTCTTCTTTCAAGGTATCTGAGCTCTGTACATATTTATGTGTTACTTTGTGTTACATAATGTGTAATGTTTGCTGCAGATTAATGATTTGGTAGTGTATAAATTAGATCTAAAATGAAGTTATGAATCTGAAATTGGCAAAAATGGCCAATACTGTGTATATTTTGATGCTACATGTGGCAGTAGTGTTCTGGCTCATGCTTCTGGAGCTGTAGTGTCCACAACTGGACATGATGGCCCTGTGTGGAGAATAACTTTTCCTTACAGTGGTGTTGGGACTACATTCAGTTTTTGAGATAGCTTACAATACAGTGCAACAGAGATTATAATATTGAGGGCTTCACAGATGCCTTCACTTGGCAAAGAAATGGGAGACCATTCCAGTTCTGAGCGTATTTGGTAAGTACCAGCCTTTTGAGCTGGAGTTAAAAAAAGAAGGTATAGATTCCATGCACAGAAGGCAATTCTCGTGCAGAATCGGGTTCAGAGGTTATTCAAGCCTTTTGAAGTCTGATCAGCTGAAGTGCAGTGCTGGCTAATTCAATCCTTCCACACCTGGAATTATTTACTGTGTGGCTTGCTTGGGTGTTTGTATACTGTCCTCTGCTGGTTTCTCTGTCCATCATATCTAGGATTGCAGATATCTTCAGCAGTATGCCCTCGAGCACTTTTTTTACTGTGGAGAACTTGAGTGCCATGCATTTATTTATCATTATAAATAACCAGGAACTCTTTTCCTTTCCTGTAAGGTAGTAATAAAGATTTCAGTTAGCTGCCTGCTACTTCATTTTCCTCCATGCACTATGACATTTAGCACTGTAGTGTTTTTAATTTTCTGTGATTTTTATAAAGTCTATTTTTTCGATTATTCAGCCTTTTCAAGCAATTTTTGTATCATAATTTAAAAATATATACTGTAAACACCATCAATGAGTTGTGGGGTTTTTTTGTTTTGTTTTTTGTGGGGTTTTTTTGGGGGGGGTTTGTTTTTTTTTTTTTTTGTGTTAATCTCAGCAGAGCTCTGCTTACTTGTACCAGTAGGGGTTGCGGTTCACAGATTTCAGCATAACTGCAAGTTTGGGATCAAGTACTACTTCGCTGAAAGGGAATACATTATGTAGGAGGTCCTCAGGTGGGGGCAAAATAGTAATCATAAATTAAATAGAATGAAAAAAATCTTTGTAAAGTAATCTGATTTTGTGCAGTAGGTGGTCTCTGATAAAACAACCAGACAAGAAACAGTGGGGGCCTGTGGCTGTCATTTGAAAATCATAGTGAGAGGCAATAGGCAGTTTAAACCCTTGCAGTTATATGTGAGCTGGTCTTTTTTGATCCTTTTAGTGAAATATCACTTTGCTTTGTAGTTGCTTTCTAATTAGAATTTTCAATGCATCTTTGCTGATAGAGGGATGCAAAAATAAGTGAGGGAGTGTGTTGCTTGTAATAGCTTGTTTCATTGTGCAGAACACGGCCAGGTAATCCTCTCTGTGATGAAAGAATATAACTGTGGTTACAAAGTGACCAGAAGAATTAATGTTCTGCAGTACTAACATGAAGAGAAAGAGCACTCTGACTCTGTTGGCTAACCATATTTTTGCAAGTTTCTTTTGCGAATTAAAAAAATAAAAAAAAATTTAAAAAAAGTAAAGGTAAAAAGTAATATGTTTTTTCTGTCCATGAGTAGGAATTATCTGCTTATGTATTATTTATTAAAAATGTGTATTAAGAAAATTAAATACCAAAGACATATAACTTGATTCTGAAATACATTTATCTATTAGCATAATGTTTTTTCATTTTAATTTTTTTCATAATGCGTTGCTGAGGTCACTGACGCCTGTCAACAGTTTAGTTCATTTTTAGCAGACAGATTTAGTGAGAAGATATTATTATGTCTTAGAAGTACCAAAGTAAAATTGATGGAACCTCTTACTTCCTTGAGCACTACTTAACAGATAGTACTGGAGACCTTGGGAACTCTCTGCTGTCCTGGATAAACAGAGGCGTTAGGTACACTTTCCGATGTAGTAGGTAATGCCCAGGTAACAGGGAGTGAATGCACTTCTTGTTTCTTAAACTGGCAAACTTTGTGTCTGTTTACCCTTATCTGCATCCTCAGCTTTACTCACTAGGGGTTTGTTACATCCAGAACAGTTTTGTAATAATCTGAGGATGTATTTCTGGAACAGAACAGTCTCATATGTAGCGTTGGTACCAATGAGTATCTTGATACTTGCACAGGATGTTGAGATGGGAGTCTTATTGAAACCTTAAGCAAATTGTGTAATTCTCCTAACTTTTAGATCTATGAATTTACACCTAAGGCCACTGTTTCTGCTGCATTGTGTCCACAAGATCCTAGTAAAATCATTTAAACCAGACACTTAATTATGCATTTATTGAGTGCGTGACTTAAAATACTGGACCCTGTGAGGGGCTATATACAGCAGTTTGTGAGTCCGCTGCAAGTCTTAAGGGTATCAAGAAGAAAGAAATGCCAGTTAATGGTTACTTAGAAAAACCTTCCTACTATTCTGAAGCCAGAGACATCTTGTTCAACCTCCCCTTCAAAGCAGGGATGACATAAGGTTTAAGTCAATTTTATTTGTTTGTCAGATATTTATCCTTATCTAAGAGGAGAGAGGTTTATACCTGTTTTCCCCATTGTGCCTTTCCAAAAGGAGATGTGTATCCCACATATTGGTAATTGAAGTCTCTGAGTGTAGGCAAAGTGTTCTGAATTTTGTAGCTGAAAACAATGCAGTTTTCACTTAAAATACTGATTGGCTGTTCAGTATAACTGCTAAGGTGTTGAATGTGTCATCTTTTAAAGCTGCTTTCGTTAGATTTGTATGCATACATACAGGGTAATCTATCAGGGCTTGAAACCAAAATAAAGCAGAGTCCTTATACTGAGGAAAGAACTGCTTAGGAGTGGAAAGTAAATAAGCCTCAAAGGGATTGGATGCTTGAGATGATAAACAGAAACAATTGCTGACTTGCTTGTCAGTACTCGAGGCTTTTCCTCTTACAGGAGCTTGTTAAACAGCAGTGTTAAATCCAGAAGCCCTTCAGGAAATGTAGAATAAATATTTGAGACAGATATAGACAAATTTAGACCATCTGAAAGGTTATCCTCAGGTAAACTGAAAATAAAAATGTCATTTGATAAGAAAATTCTTCTCCCACATAGGGGAGATATAGCAGAAGTGTATCTTCCTGCAGGTGCATTCTTTTTTTCCCCTTGGAAGAACAATGAACAAAGTACAGTGTCAAAATCTGCATTTATGCTAAGGTACTTCAAGTGAGAAAGTATGGCAAGATAAATCTTTAATGCTTAGTGAAATAATATAGCCATCCTTTTTCGGTCTGTGGAGAAAAAAAATTTGCTATTGCATCACCTCCAGTGTTAGCTTGTATGTGATGTAACATAACCAGTGGGAGAGCATCTAGAAATCTTATTAACGAGCACACAATGTTTTGGCCTGTTCAAATATTTTCTTGTGCATAAATTGATTAAGAATAAGACATGAAAGAGTATGGGCATGGAGTTGGGTAAAGTGGAGATTTCATAATTTAGAAATAAACTACTTTAACAGTTGCTTTCCTTTGTTTCACCTTGAGCACAGATGTGTGTTTTTAATTGATGATGATAATGTATTTTTGCATGTCCTGTAATATAATTTTAAAATCCCACTAGGCAGTTATCCTTAGATAAACTTAAAAATTCATTCCATTATTACTCTGCTTACTCTATTGTGAAAGTGGTCAGAAATCTAATGGTAATAAAATGGTAAATAAAATAAGAATTAACAAATCTCATCAACAGAATTCAAAGATTCCAAAAGCGAGGTGGGTTGGGGTTTTTTTTGGTTGGCTGGTTTGTTTGTTTTGGGTTTTTTTTTTTGTGATCCTGTATCTTCTAGGACAACATCTAAAATTTCAAATGCTTGAAGAATCCCTTTCTGACCAGTATTCTGACCTGTAAATATGAGAAGAATATTTGACAAACCCAAGCATAAGTAATTAACCATTCTTACACTTACTTATCAAACTTTATTTTGCAAAGTATTGTATTCAAGAAATAAAAGAGACCATCTCAAAAAAGGAAGGGGGAGAGCTGGTCAGGTTGTTATTACTAAGAACCTACTCTTATTTCTGCTGTCTGACACGTAATTTTTTCATTCAGGTTTTTCTTAATGTTACTGTAATGCAACAACAGATTATATTAGTAAGCTTTATATTTTCCCAGGAAGCTCTTGAAGTTCATGCTATAATTTGCGTTTTAATATTGCCTGTAAAGTGTTTAGATACATCTGACCAAAATGCCATGTAAGTCAGTTTTAATTCATTTTGTGGTGCACCAAATTTGTTCATCAGCTCTAGTGTTTTGATTCACATCTCTTCAGGCTTGTGGGAGAATTCAGAAAGAACAGTTCTAACAACTGAAAAAGAACAACTGAAAGTCTTTAGGATTATCCAAAAAATATTTTATCAACTCTGCACTAAAAACCTCCTCGTGTTATGTATAGCCATGTTTATATGTAAATCTTCCTGTACCGAGAATTAGCTGAATAATCTGAGGGGCCATGAGGTGGGTTGGGTTTTTTTGTCAGTAATACATACAAGAAAAACGTGACTGATTTTGGGCTTAATTTCTTAAACCTCTGAGTGTTGTGAAGTGTTTTGCCAATACCATTAGATCATTTTTTTATCTTTGGCAGATAAGAATCCTTTAGGAATAATCGTAGGCTTAATAGTGTGGACCCACACTGTGTGGTTCCATCTTAAATCCTTCAGTGTCTTCTGTTTGATAGACTCAGCTAGTACGAAGACTGGATGTTTTTGTTAATTCTTTTTTTGAAGGTCTTTGTACAATTTTTTTTTTATGAATGTTATTTGCTCTAATAAGTTTGTGTCAATTTTTGCTTTTAATGTGTTGAATCTTTTTAACAGAGTGCCTGGGATGTATAATTGCTGTTTAAATATGTATTTATCATATCTAATGCTAGTTTTCAAGCATGTATTTGGATCAAAAGAAATAAGATGTAAGGATCAGACTGCTGGAAATCAGTATTTCAAGTATATTGAGTTGCCGCATTAAAGCTAATAGTTATAAAATAACAACCTTCCTGTAATGATTACTGAGCACAAAATGAGAGTGAGGCAAAGCTCTGCTGCTTGCTGAATCCAAATCACATAAATATTTGTGTAAATAAGGAAAAGATTGACAGTTGGTAATGGGAAAAATGCTGGGCAATAAGTAGGTTCTTAGTAAGATTCCTATTCTCAGCAAAAAATGGTGTTTCCTAAATACCATAAATGAGTCTAACAGAATGGAACACTTAATCAGTAAAATTTTTTAACTCTTCTTCTAAAAATAGAGATAGCTGCTATTTATTTTAACCAAGGAGGGCGAATGTCACTCTGGCATATTTACAGATAAATAAATCAAACAATCTAACTTTTACATAATTATCAAAGAAAAATTAGGTACTTTCTGGTCGGTGGTGAAGGTGACCACATTGGAGACAGAGCAGTCGCATCTGCCTTTTTAGCAGCAACCAAGTGATGGAAGATGCAACAGGTCTGAAGTTTGTCAGGTATCTCCCTCCATCACTTCTGGGGTGGCTTTCCCATCTGTTTTACTTGTGGTAGAAGGAATCAGGGAGGTAGGAAAAGACAGATATGATGCACTAGAAACAGATTTTTGGCAGGCTGCTAGAGGAGGATGTGCTTTAGCCTGAAAGCCACTAGAACATATCCTGTTTTGTGTTCAGGGTACCCTGAAGCAAGGAGCTCTGTCTTGCAAGATTTCAGAAATAACAATGCTTAGCAGTTTTGTAGATTTTTGGCATTTACAAGGAACTGTATTCTGATTTTTCTCATTTACTCCCTTTATTTTGAGAAGGTCTGATTTCTTTAATCAGTGAGATCTTCAGTTTGTGCTGTTGTTTTACTCCATTCTTTTGCCCAGCATTTAAATAACAAACATGTTTTATGGAAGCCATGCTATTGCTTTGAGTGCATAAAATGAAATGCTATGATCAAAGAGACAAAGGTGTCCAACCACTGCCTCCTCAAGATTCACTTCTGGGCTGAGTGGACTGCATCTCAAAGGGGCCCAAGATCTGACTCTGCGTACACAAGGAAACACTGCTCATCCTATTAATTGCAGTTCTGCATCACAGGTAGTAAAGATTATTGTTAATGGTTCTGTTAAATATTTTAGAAAATGTAGCTTTGGCAAATCATGAAAATCTTACCAAGTTTTGCATCTTAGCAACACAACTTGAAGCCAGCCCTGGGTCCAAGTGAAAGAAGAGGGACACAAAATGATGAGGCTTGCTAGAGATACAACCCTTGATGTTGCAGTCCAAAAGCAGCAGTGTCGGCCCGGTACTTGCTGCCAATCCTCCAACCACCTGTAGGGATCACAAGCTTGTCGCTGGAGTGCAGCACTAAGGAGGGTGGGCAACCTCCTCTTCCTGCCTTTCAAACCTGCCTGGGACTTCAGGCGGGGCTGAAGAAGGGCTCTGCCAGTGGCAGTGATGGTCACTGTGCCATCCTTCTGTCTCACGAACAGGAAAGTGATGCTGGAGATTGCAGTCTTGCCGGCATGATTCCTCTGTTTGTTCTTCAGCTTTGGGGTTAGCCTGGCATTTGCAGGTGCAGGTGCAAGTACTGGACCATCCTCTAGAAGCGTTAAGCCCTTTGTGAGGTGCATGGACACCCCTGCCCTGTCTGAAGTGCTTCTCCTGGGTGCAAGAGGGGGTGACAAAGCCGATTAGACAAACCTCTTGGTCAGGCTGGCAAGAGTCCCAGGAACAGGAGCGTGGCAAGCAGTTGCTGCAAAGGAGATGGGCAAGTAGGAGCCTGTCCAGTTTCCAATTTTGCCTCCAGCGAAAAGAAGGTCCACAGAGGCAGGGGGAGTCAGTGTGCTAGCAGCTTGGGAGAGCTGCAGTTGATGGGATGATCCTACAGGTCTTCAACTCAAAAGAGCCACAAAAAAGAAAAAAACCATGCAAGACAAAAAAAGGAAATAAGAAAGGAAAAAGCCCCAGTGAGACATCAGCAAGTATTCTAAATCCTCATGAGATGCCAAAACAACTGCCTCTGAACTAGGTCCTCCCCCCCTCAGAATCCAATGGAGCCCTAAGCCAGCCTAGAACCCATCTAGAACCGTGAAGTGATCTAGAACCATAAAGGAAGCTAGAATGTGGTCTAGAACCCCAAAGAGATCTAGAACCATAAAATGAGCTAGAACCTGATCTAGAACCACCTCCCTGCCAAAAACCCGACTCCAGAATTCCTACCTGCTCTAACTGCACCAACACCACCCCAGCTCTACAAACAACTGACTGTAAAGGACTAACTGCCTGTCCAAGGCCCTGATAAGGGAAGGCCTTGGGACATCTCAAACATCTTGGTTGTAAAAAGGCAATAAGCAATAATTCTATTCCTTGCTGATAAGAAGAAGTGAAGAATGCACCAAAAGCTTTGCTCCCCTCACTAACAAAGAACAAACTTTTGCTTAACAAGGTCATCATGCCAAGCTTGAAGGCGTTCAACAAGGTGTTCAAGAAATGTGTAGATGTGGTGCTTCACGATGTGGTTTAGTGGGTTAGGTGGTGTTGGATTGACGGTTGGACTTGATGATCCTTGAGGTCTTTTCCAACCTTAATGATTCTGTGATTCTCTTAGCTGTTTCCACTTGTGCATTTGTCAAAGTCTTTGCATAACAATTGGCTTTGAATGTTCTATTCAGATCATGCTTTGGATAGAAAATTTATTGATGAATTATGTTTCTTATTGATATACATTAATTTCATGATATTCAGATAGCAAAAAAAAAACCAACTTTGTATTTTAGCAACTATATTTCTCCTTTTTGAAGTTTTGAAGCTAACCCAATCACTGGAAAAGTCCTTTTTCACACTAATGAAGTTAATGTAGTTTTCACATGGAAAAGGGTTTTTCATCTTTGGACAGACACTCTGCTTAGTTTGGGGTACTTATATGAACTCAAGGTGAATTAGCAGAGAGAGGCTGCAAGATTGAGCAGCAGTGGATTAACCTACTTGCTTTACTGCTTCTAGTTTTCATTATGTGTACTAAAATGCATGGTTCATATCAACTTCAGTAACTTCAGATATAGAGACTCTGATGTGTTGATTTTCCCAAAATGGCTTTATTTTCATACTTAGAAATAGCTTTGAAAACTATTGCATGTAATAAAAGTTACAAACAGCAAAACAGAGTAATTTAGGCTTTTTTAATACATTTAGTTTTTCAAAGACATCACACATGACACTGATAAAACGATTGATTTGGTAGGTGGGATGGATTGTCAAATGACTTTGGATGTGTAAGAACAGTAATAGTTTCATGCCATTACATTTACATTTAGACAAGCATGCAAAACTAGCAGTTGCTGATTTATATTCTTCATAAAAGCTAAAGCATCCTTTGGATTATGTACATATACAGTAAGAGGGAAGGAAAAGATAACTTCTGTAAAGCATTTCTGTACCTGTCAGCCTGAAAGTTCCGTGGTCACTGTTTAATATTAGCATCTTGATGGTATGTTTTGGTGTTCTTTCTGATTTTTTTAAAGTATAGACACAGAATTCTATAAAATAAAGGAGGTTAATGCTAATATTTGGGAGGTTTACCAAAAGAGAATGTCATTCTAGGTAACTGTTAACCTGTTTTTCCGTCCTAACTAGGCATAGTTCTTTTAAAAGCAATAGAAATATGTGAACTAGTATTCAACTCATTCATGTGAGTGGTTTGATTTTCTTTGCCAAAATATTTTAGTTGAGTGTTTATGAAGATGCATATGGCAGTGCTTCTTTGATGAAGATCCGAGTTTATATTTTATTGAACCTGGTGCTGAAAGTTCATTGTAATACAGTATTCTTGGTTAAACACAAGCCTGTGTAACTACATTTTCTGCTGTTCTGTTAGTGTCTGCATGAAATGTTTCCTCCTGGTTGTGTGCGAGTTGTTTGTTTTTTTTTTTCCTTGCCTTATTTTCTAAGAAATCCTGTTGAAGTTGCGGATGTATTCAGAAACTGCTTGTCCATATGTATGAGGTTTCTGCGAGAGAGAGAGTGAGTCTTGGCATTGGATTCTTATTCATTCCAATAAACAGTATTCACTCCAATTCACACAATGCACAATTTAGTGGAGCAAAGGATGGATGTGATACTATGCCTCATTGGCTTTCCATGTTGGATTTGTGTGATTCTAGTGCTGAGACACAACAAATAAACTCGATGGGAACAGGAACTTG
The DNA here is from genome assembly GCF_000699245.1 of Pterocles gutturalis. Taxonomy (NCBI): domain Eukaryota; kingdom Metazoa; phylum Chordata; class Aves; order Pterocliformes; family Pteroclidae; genus Pterocles; species Pterocles gutturalis. Next base: position 39,022 of record NW_010130989.1, read on the forward strand.
AGTCTGGTTAGACAGTGTCATCATCACAGTTCGTAAGACAGGTCCAGAGTCTCTGGAACTGATTCATTTATCACATCTCATTTTCGGGATAGCAGAAAGAAACTTTTGGTCTCTCTTAGCTATAGGAAAGTGTAGTAAGAAAGAGGCATTCATGCTGCATTGATTTCTTGACCAGTTGTGTTACTTGGTCACCACTTGTCTAATGTAATATAGTAGCCTAAACTCTGTTAACAACACACCTCTTCACTGACAGTAGTGCTCTACTTTCTAACAAGTTCTGTCTGACAGATAGAAGTTTGTGTGTGACCAGACACTGGAATTAAATACCAAAGGCACTGTGTTGTTAACTAATGATCATTAGCTAAGGTGTGGAGGTTAAGCATTTCAATCTCTGAGAATATATTATAGTTTTCTAGGTGTTTTGGCTTTGCTTTGTTTTGTTTTTTAAAGCTTAAGACTTATAAGGGCCATGTCCATCCGAGTGCTGAGTATCTCCAGAAATAAAGACTCCACTGACCTTCTGGGCAACCCATTCCAGTGTGTTAGCAGCCTCAAGGGGAAAAAAAAATTTCTTACATCTAACTGGAGTTTCCTATGTTCCAGCTTGTGTCCCTTGTGTCTCATCCTGTCACTCCACACCTTGGAGAAGAGTCAGGCTTATACTCTCCCACTACATAGTTGGAATACAGGAATAGGATTTTCCCTGAAACTTATCTTTTTAAGCTCCCTCAGCTCTAAAGATGATGTGCTGTAGCAGTCTGACCATGGGGTGGCCCTCAGCTAGACTAATTTCGGTGTATCAGGGTCTTCACCTCCTAAAATGAAGAGCCCTAAAATTCTAAATTTAAAATGTCTGTAGAGTAATAAAATAATATGAAATTCTTAAATACATGGCAAAGATGTAACATTTCAAAATCCTTTTGCAGCTAGAGTTTTATCAAGCTGTGCAGTTTACTATTCTGTTCCACATTAAATGTAGCAATGTTTTTGTTTGTTAAAATTCCTTTAATTATACAAAAGGATGTTATACCTCTATTGTAATACTAAAATTTTATATCCAGCATAGCATCAGGGTGACTGTAGCAGGTCAGTCTGGAGGTCCATTTAATCCCTTATTCTGTTTTCAACAATGGTTGTAAGAAAATGGCTGAAATATCTATGTTACTTCTTAATACCTTTCCAGCCCTTTTTTGGATAGAGTACTTCAGGGCTGGATGTGGTTTCTATGTATTTATTAATTTTTAACAACCTTCTTCTACTCAGATGTTTTCAGTCTCCCTTAAATCTAGATATAACCTTTACCTTTCTAAACACCCATTACCAAGGAAGTTCACAGCTCAACTATTTGTTGGGTGATGAGTCACCTCATCTAGTTTTGAAGCTGTTTCCTGTTGGTTTCAGCTGATGTCTCCTGCTCCATATTTTGGAAGACAGAGTGAAGAATCAATTTTCATCACCTTGACCTTGAAGACCATGTTTTTGTAGGCATTTGGTGTTTCTCCCCTCAGCTATGTCTTTCTGGAAAGAGACTGAAGTGGTTTTGCTGTATGTAGGAATTTATCGCACAGAAGTTGTTCTTTTACCTTTACCCATCTTAAGCTTCCCTTCTCCAAATCATTCTCATTTCTACTGTATCCTTTTTTGAGATGGAGGACCATGATGACACACAGCGTTGATGTGGACAGACCACGGATTTATATAATAACAAAATGAGTGCTGTGTTGTTGTGTTCCTTTCTTCACAGTTCCTAACTTCTAGTTTACTTTTCTCAATAACTACCAATAGGTTAAGATATTTTTTCCCTCATTTTTACTTCTTTCTGCTTTTCTACAGTGAATTTTACTTTATCTGTCATTTTATTGGTTACCCAGTGTCCTGCCTTGGTTCATGATTGATTCTTATCTTTTTTTTTTTCCTCAAATTTATTAGCGAACCCTGGCAGCTCGTTATTCAGCTTGTTCTCACTGCTTGTGAAAGTGCTGAACATCACTGGTACCAACACAGACATTTGCACAATTCCATTCCTAGAGACCTCCTCCTGCTGTGGGAAACAACTATTCACTCCCACTTGTTGTTTTCCATCTTCTACTGATAATTGTCTCAGCAAGGACAGACAATCCTTTTCATGCATGAAGCTGTTTCCTGAAAAGTACTCTTGAAATCCAAATTAATTGCTGCCTTCCAGATTTTATTCTGCTATTTTTGTATGCCAAACTTCTTCGGCATTCTAAACTTCCTTTTATTTATATATGTATGTATATATAGTGTGACTTTTAAAGATCAAGTAAATAACAATTGGATTTAATGTTTTTAATTATTTATTCAGAGGCTATGTTGCAAAGCTGGACTGTATGTGTCCAAGTAAAGTGTGTTAGTAAAAGTTACTGGTAGGGCTCTTTATTGAAGCCATTGTTCAGATAAGCTTTTCTAAGCACTTGGCGTGATAGTTCTGAAGAATTCATTTAACAGTAGAATGTGATATGAGGATTTAAATCACTCTGTGTCCATGATTTGAAAGGGAAATAAAAATCCATAGTTTCATGAAATGAAATGAATAAATGTTTTTAGAAGGCATAAATCTGTTCTGAAATTTAATGAAATACCCTCTTTATGATAATGCTGTGGTGTGATGTGCACAGCAGGAGTTTTACCGTACCTGTTGACTTCATTGACACTGGGGGTTTCTTTCTCGTCTGCATCTCCTCTGCCCACTGCTGCACTTTGCTTTGAGTTTTGCTCATCATCTTTTCTATGTGGTGACCCGGATTTCTGCACAGAAATCTCTTTGAACTGTGTAATCGCAGCTTCTGACTTGAATCAAAAGGCCCAGCAGTGACCTGGCTGTTGGCTATCTTACCCACAGTGTGGGTGTTCTGAAGGTGGTGAGTGGATAAAGTGTTGCAAAACAATGTCCTTGATAGGTTACTTGGAAGTGTATGGAAGTAAAATGTTGCTACTTCATTTGTTGTTTAAGCTTTGGTATAGCAACAGTGTGGCTAAATTTAACTAGCTCTGTGAATTCTTTAATTCAGAAGCTACCTCTAGTACTTGAGATCTTAATTTCATTCAGATGTATTAATATACAGCACCCATCTAAGACTAGAAAGTGATGCCCTAGAATTGTATTCATCAAGTAAGGGAAATTTGCAGAAGTGTAATTTCTTTTTGACAGTATTTATGTGACTATGGAGTTATTCTCAAGCTCACGTCACTGTCCTTACAGTTTGTCAGTATATGGTGTTTCTACCAGGACGGATACTTTTTTCAGTTCTTGTAATTACAGATGATGTGAATATACCCAAATTATCTTGCTGCATCTGTGCATGTGTTCATAGTTGTAGCTACAAAAAATGACCAGATAAAAGACCCTAATGTTCATAGTTTTCCATAGCTGGTACAACAAGAAACACCTGAGTTAGTTGGCTTTGAGTTGCAGAAGTTGCTTTGGCTTGCCTGGGAGAGGAGCAAATCAGGTTTACTGTTGCTGACCTGTCAGTACTCCAGCTTGTACTTTGTGGTCCCAACTCTTGAAAGTCTTAATTAAGACTAATAAAAATTATTATTTTTTACCCAAATACTTTACTAAAGGTTGGAACAACCTTGTAATCTTTTATTCTTTTTACATTCAGCTTCTTTACTTGGTCTCTCTTTGGATTCACGGGTCAACATATGTGTAAAAGAAAATAAGTTAGAGCATGTATCAAGAAATCCCATAGATGTACTGAAATGGATGAGAGTCTTATTTTTTCCCTTAGTGTACAGGAAGTAATGGCTGTGTGTTTGTATCTCTCATATAAATAATATAAGAATATAAATGAGAAATGGTAAACTTCTGTTATGTACTGAAAATTTTGTGGAATAGTAACTAGACTACCCTGACATTTTTGCACTTGCTATTAACTTCAGAAGTGTCTGATTCGATAGTGATAGTTTAAATTCTGACTTAAAGTGTGTTCTTAAAGTGGGGCAGTTGAATTTGGAATTGAAATTACAGAAAGACGATACTGCAGTAAAGTCAAGTCATGTAGTACTTCTGGTTCCAAAATGCCTCGGAGTGCTCAGTGAGCTTCTTGTAAATATTGAATGTGTCTGACCATAATTTATCGGTTACTGAGAACAAGAAAACTCTTGGACTGAGCTAAAGATCATGACAGAATCTGTGGGCAGGTCTGAGGCTTAAATTTGAGCAGGTGGTCTGTTTGGCACTTGGCCACACATTTGAATCACCTCTTCAACTATTTTCAACTGCGGAATAAACAAAGTCTGCCTTCTGTGAAAATGGGCTCCCCCACCAAAGTAAATGGACTAAAACACATTTTCCAGAAAGCATCCACCTTTAATTCAAAGTTTTCACTGAAAGGAAAATCTGGAAGTTTTATCTTGGTTTAAAATGTGTGCCTATTTCCATTGTGTATCAGGATTGTCTTGCTATCCAGACTGGTGTTGTCCTAATGACTTTTCTATGAAACTGAAGAGTAAATTTTCTTCTTCCTGTTAAAATAGTTCAGTGCTATGACATCTTTTTGGAACAGAGGATGAGGGAAATGACCAAATAAAACCCTTCAAAATACTACAGTGTGTGAACATTAGTTCTGGCTATTTTCCTCCTTGTTAACAGAAACAAGGATATTAGAAATAGGCTAGATATGAAATGTGTAGATACAGTCATATATATTTTAAAAATTGTGTGTGGTTTTTTTGTGTGTGTGTGTCTCAATTCCAGTCATGCTGTTTGCATGTGGTCCATACAGCTGTGCCCAAACATAGCCATGTGGATCTTAATGCCTATAGAAAGCTGGTTTGTAAGATTGGCATCCTGATTTGCATGAGAAAACCCAGTGATTATTGTCAGAATGCTGCAATCAGACATGCAAGTTGGGAGTTCCACTGTGTGTCTGTCCTATATAATTTCAACTTAGAAAACTAAAGTGCTATACATATGTACTTTTCATGCAAAATTTATAAATAGATACTGAAATTATTTGTTAAAATTGTTAGACAAAAAATGATTAAACAGGCCTACAGGCAGGTTCTGATAAAGAAATCTGTGTTCAACTTTGATGAACTCAGCTCAGGATTACTTCATAATTTTAATGTTGGAGAATTTTTATTAAGTATGTGATGTGATTGTAAATGGCACAGTATAGATTGGAGTAGTAGATGAGGGGGTGGGCTCCAGTAATGTAGAAAAGAATCTGGTTTTTACTATGACAGGTGAGTCAGAGCAACACTATACTGGTAAGATTATATATAGCATATTTTCAATTGGTTATTTTACTCATTTGTAGTTTCCAGTTGATAAATGCACGCAATATAGATCTTCTTCCAGAAAAAAATTGACTTGTAGAAGACTTCCATTGCCTATAAATTCATACTAGTGTTTCCTAGTCTCAATGGTTCTTCCGCCCACCTGCACCCACATTGAATGAAGCTTTAATCTGATTTCCTTTCTGATACTTTAGAGACAGAAAGGGGTTTAATTGAAGTCCTGTATCATTGTATTAGGAAAAGTTCCTTAATTTCGGATCTTTTGCAATAGCAAAATCCTTGCCCTGCAAATATTATTTAGAAATCAGCTTGGCTGTTTGTGTTGGTGCCTGTGTGCATAGGCTTTCTTAAATCTGAGATGTAATATATATATATATATATTTTAAGTCTGATTTTGCTTCTAGGAAAAGTAATCTTTCATAAATTAGCTTCTTCATTACAAATATCAAATTCTTAACCTACTGGTAACACTTGCTAGGATTACCGTTGTTAACAATTAACATAGGCCTTCAGTGCTTTCACTGCAGCATTTTCAGTTATCATTGCTTCTATTTTCAGATATAGAGTATACACCTGGGCTGCGTTTAATTGCTTTCAGCTCAGACTTTCTAAAAACTTAAGAAGTCTAAAAAGAAATGTTCAAACTTAAAGACTACTGAATTCTTACTTCTTAAATGTTTGAAGTTTTTTTGTTAATGTATTCCCACTGCATGACTTTTTACTTCAGGGCATGTTATGGTATGTATTTATAATGAGACTGACTGTGTTCTTTCTTGCTCTGGTGCACATTACTGTAGTGGGGCTTGTGTGAGACTTGCTGAGGTAATATTTAGGCTATTAATCTTTAGTCTTACATGGAAGAATAGCTAGTATTTAAGACTGAACTTACGGTTATTGCTGCAAGTTCCGAAGTTATTTTATTCTGATATTTTATATTTTTCTTATTTTTCCTTCTTGCTTATTTTCTTTGGAAAAGGATTTTTATTTCTGAATATCAAAGACATTCAGGAGTAGACTGTTATTTTTATTTCTGAATATATTAATATACAACATGAATTGGTATTAATGAAATATAGTAAGCCAAAACTCTGGAGAATTTTTCAAAGAGAATATTTTGAGTTAGGTTGAAAAGGTAAGGAGAAGGTTTCTAGACTGTAACAGGCTCAGTGTGAGATTAGATATACATTATTTGTGTTGTTGCTTGCTCTGCAAGGAAAGTAAAAGAATCTTAATAGAGAAAAAAAAAAATATAGTAAACCAGAAATTGAAAAAATACAAGTGTTTTTGAAAAGGTATCCCTCCTAGATATCTATTTGTGCAGAGTATCAGTCTGACTGGGGGAGAGTTTTAACACCAACTCTACTTAGGGATTAATTAAATAATCTTTTAGTTAATGATGCCTATCTCTTATCCATTGAACTATAGGGATCCTTTCTGGTGGCAAACTGTAGGTACTAATTCATTATGAGTTTCTTTTAGCTAAAGCTATGTGATAAAACTACAGAGATAGCTGAGTAATTATTCAGAGAAACTCTTAGGAACACTGGACTTCTTTGAAGAGGAGACAGTAAAGAAGGAAGGTGATGTTGCTGCTTGTTTGCTGTTGCCTTTTGTTGCAGGGAAGAAGGGACAAGGAGAAGATGAAGACAATATTGTGTGGACTGCTCAAAAAATAAAAAGCTGACTAAATTTTAAAAACTGAATTAAAGACGTAAGGAGATATTGCATGGCTTACCCAAAGAAGAAAGGTGGCTATGTTTAAAAATGTGCATAAAAAATGTAAGAAAGATGCAAGGATAACTACAGGTTATTTTTTTTTAATGAGAAACCTAAATAAAGAACCACGTGTAAGGCAACATCTGACATGTGTAACTTCTGGAAGATGTGTAATTTCTGTCCTGCTTGTGTCATCCTTTGTGAATAATTTGCTGTTGTTTTTTTACTAGGAATTTTAATGGCTTTTTGAATTAAGCCAGCTTTCTCTCTGGCTCTTCCTGACAGATCTCTGCCTGCCTTCTCTGTTTCTTGGAATGAGTAGCCAGCAAACAGCATCAAACTTATGGCTTAGATCAACTGTGCACAGATTCTATGTAATATGTATTGTACCATTGTGCTGGTTTGGGCTGGCATAGAGTTAATTTTCTTCATAGTAGCTAGTATGAGGCTATGTTCCGGCTCTGAATGGCAGGTACAAAATAAATTTTACTCTTTGCTTTTCTTCGATTGAGGTGACAGAGCAGCTCTGGTTCTATTTTGAGCTTTCATTTTGTCAGTTCTTTCAATAATCCAGTCTCATGTAGTCCAGTAAACATACGGGAGAGGAAACAAGAAAATAAGAGGTTGTTTTGAGGAGGACAGGAGAGAAGGAAACCACTAGCAATAACAAAAATGTAAATACTCAAACTTTGATACTATCATGGGTTGATAGAATGCTGTTTTTGAAAATTAAGAGAGCCTTACCTGGTGGTGTTATAGTGGTGGGGATAACTTGTTACTTACAACTCCTGTCTGCAAACATATATTCTAATTTTCAATAGCTGTTTAACAACATTCATGTAACTTAGTTTATTAGCATGAAACGTTCACTTTAGTTTCTTCATTTCACTTAATGTTTAGTGAATGATTGCAAACCAAAGAACTGTATATTATCAGCATACAAGTAGTTTTGTACACAAGCAAGAGAAGTCACAATTTGACCCAGTATCTGTATCATCCAGTGTTGAGTAAGGGCAATATAAATAAACATTACAATCCTGTTGTCTTTACGTCCATAGCTGTGGTACAGATTGGGCAGAATTTGGAAGAATATTATGTTCAATCCAAGCTGATAGTCCAAATAAATGAAATCTGTTCCTTTATGGAAATGAAGTTTATTGGGGTATTCACATTCAATTGACATTATTAAGAGTGTTCACCTTGAGCAGAAGTATGAAACGCCGAATCAGTTACTAGTCAGAGCAAGTAGCTCGAGAAGCTGTCACAGCTTTCTTGTTTAATAAATGAAACTGGGAAGTTCTGAAAAAGTAGAATTGAACTACACCAAATACTTCTTGTAGCTGACTGCTGCACTCTAGCAGGCTGCTTTGTAGAAACTGAATGGAAATTTTAGTTTGAAAAACAAAGCCAAAAACAAAAACCCCTGCCACATCTATCAACTTTTAACACATTCCGAAAAGGTCTATTTCAATGTGTTCAAGAACAAAATGATGATATACCTACTCATTTTACATTATTCAAACTTAGAAAAATACAGTTCTTTTCTAGTGCTGGCTTTACTTCCAGATTTTATTTTGATTCTCAGTCAATGATGAAGGTCTTAACACACCTTAAAGAAAGTTTTCTGAAACTGGTCTTCAGGAAGAAGTGTGCATCTGATACCACTTCTGTTATGATGGGTTGTGGTTGGATTTGCTTCTATAATGCTGTCAGAGGACATGTTTTCACTAAGTCCATAAGAACAGATCAGTAGTTTTTCAAAAAGTTTCCTTGGTTGCATAAAGTCTTTTCTGTAGAGGGAAGTACAAATCCATAGTCAGATTTGTAGTTAAATTCTTGAAATTATTTTGCTCTTTATGCGAAGATCTCTGCTTTAATTCTTGAGCTGCTGTTATAGATGATTGTGTTGTGAATACTGCATTTTGAATACTGATTCTTCCCTTGTCTGATTAAATTTTGTAGTTTCTCTTGTTTGAATCCTAGAATACTTGTTGGATCTTTTCCAGCAAATACAGTGCTATGTTTTAGTCTTTAACAAAATGCTTCCATGCATGGAAACCTGTATGGAAAGTGTAACTTTGCTATGCTTACAAATTATTGAAGTACTAAGAGTGACTATCGCATAAAATGTTTTCCAGTATCTCTGGAAAACTCAGTTTTTATTACTTTAACATGAAACAAAACTCCATTCTTGTGATCTCAGAAGGAGTAATGGCTGAATTTTGTGGTTTATTTTAGAGTAGCACAGGCTCCAGAGGAATGGAGTTGTTTTCCTTATTGCTACAGTTTTTTTTTTTCTTGAATATAAAACATTTTATTCTCTATCATTTTTGCATTATATCTTTTCCATTATATTTTCATGACAATAAAGCAGTTTGAAAATGTATTTTTTGTCAGCTCGTCCTTTTTCTGTTTTACTTTATAGAGATGACCATAAATCACAGTTAATTCTAATGCAGTGCCTCTTCTAGTTCATTCCCTCTTTTCTATGTTTGTAATTAGCAAGGTTTTGTTTTATTATTGTGATAAAACTATAAAATACATAATTGAATTTCCTCAAAGAAACTTAGTACATTTCCTTGCCATCAGATTAGTTAAATTAAGGTTAATTGTTGGAGCATGTAGGAGAGGAGGAGAGATTGAAAAGAAAGTTGATGACAAGTCTTGCTTTTGACAGTTTTGTCTTATGTTCTGATCAGCAGTCTGTTGCTTTTTGAAGCCGATTTTGTTTAAAACTCTGCTCAACTTCTGTAAATATTCTAGCACTTCGAAAAAGTCTTAATTTTGCTATTTTAATGCTTTTTCTGTTGTAAAAAAATGAACTCTGGTGTCATTCATCAATTATATAGGCTTCTGAGATGGGAAAGGAAAATAGGAGGTTTCTGAGACATTTAAATAACCTACTCAAAATAACTTTTTTCGTGAATAGTGTTTCATTATTTTGGCCAGACCTATATCACTTAGAAGCAAGAGTCGTGTCCTAATAGGAAAAAGAAACATTCTTATTTTTCTAATGGTGTGAAAGTATTGGATTTTACAGTATATCTGTTTAAAACTGCTTGAAATGTTTGAGTGAATGAAGGTGTGCTTGTCATAGGAGCTATCATTATCCCATATGGACATGAGCCCCTCACTGGTGATGCATTATAATTCTATTACATTGCCTTAGGACATGTATTATGTGTTAATACTGTAGCATAGCTATTACAAAGTTTGGAAAGGTGAGACATTGAATAGTAAATATTGTGTTTTTTGGACAGTTGAAAAGCCAAGCTACAATAAGCTTTATTTCATAACTTAATACAGAAATGAAACAGGCAGATAAACCTGTATTTTAATATAGTTTCAGAGTATCTTTTTATGGAGTTCAATGTTGAAACTAAGGAAGCAGTCCTGTAACATACTGTTTGATAAACTGCTATTCTCTTCTTGTTAAGCAGAGAAAAATTAATAGAAAGAGGTTTCCTGAATCCTGCAGGGTTTTGTGATTCTCCAAAATAGTGTCTGTCTTGTGGGATATTTTCTGAGTCCATCACTGAGTAGATAATGTGGCTTTTAGATACAAATGTACTGTGGTCATAGTCTTCACTTAGGGTTATATTTTCCCCCCCTTGTTTTTCAACATGATAAGGAATAACAGCTTTACCTCCTACTCTGCTGCAATTCTTGGTGTTTTCAGCTGTGAAGCTACATGAGGACTACTGAGAAAATGGGCTTCTTAAATTCAGAGCACCTTTTCCAATAACCTCTTGGAGGAAGGTGCATGCCTGTGTTCCCAGAAGTTTAGTGTTTTTACGAAATGAATTCAACAGATTCCTATGAAATGGCTGTGCATAAGTATTTTCCCTTTTTTATTATTTTTCTTTACTTTAGGTCAGCCTACTATTTTTTCCCATGTGATCTTTTCAAAAACTTTTGGATTGTTGTTCTACAATTACTTTCAAATCCTGACTTCTGAATATTTTTCTGAAATACTTCCATCGTTACCCTGTTCTCTTGGAGAGTTTAGTTTTCTGGAATTTTTTGGTACACTAGGACTTGAGTAGCTTGTCGTTTTTGTGCTTCTGTATTATGTGGATTTCAGGTATTGAGAGTTTGATGGCTGGTCTCTCATTGTAATACCTCCTTGTACATGCAATTTTTGAATGGTTTGTAATCTAGTTTTTCTGCTGTTTCCTTACTGAATTCTGGATTTGTTACTGAAAATAGCTTTTTTTTTTTTTTTTTTTTTTTTTTTTTTTTTTCTTTAAGACTGCAGGTGAAATGGTGTGGAAATCACTGAAACTAATGATTCATCTGAAAGTGTTTATTGTAGGATATCAGTCTCTGGGAAAAATAAGCCACCTACTTGTTCTTTACATAATTCGTTGTTTCATATGAGTTTTCAAAGGTTTCCCCTCCTCTATTTTATGTGTTTTATTCCTAATCAAATTATGGAGGAACTGAATACGGAAAGTGCAAACAAGATTCAGAAGAACACCCAAAACACGCTTTGAGAAAAATCCAGGATCAAGTTAGTGAAAGAAAATGACAGAACTGATTTTTTTATAACAGATGTGATGGAACAAAAGTGAAGAAGGAACCATTTTAGGATAAATTATTCAGCAGATATGGTACTATGGTACACTGTCACTCAGGTAATTTCTGATTTTTAAAATAATTTTTAATGTCATTTCAATCTTTGTAGAGGTTAAGGTTTTGCATTCTGGCTGTTGAGGGTGGGGCAAACAATTGTCAGAGGTGCAGTTGTCATCTTCTGTGTTAAAGTGTGAAACAATTCCTGCATGTGAAAGGGATGAAGAATAGAAGACTATAGCTTTATTGATGATAGGGGTAGAAGGCAACGTATTTTCACTCTTGAGAGGATGACCCGTATTACTTGTATCTAGTAAGGGATTGAGGTTCTGCTCAAGCTTGGCAGCTTAAAGCATTAATTTTATTTACAACATTGCTCTACTCTATTATTGGCTAAATAACGTTCACTTCTGGTCACAGAGGACAAGGGAGTGTGATAGGGCAATGGTGGCAATAAAGCAATAGAAAATGAGCCTTTCTTCCAATTGTCGTTATTAAAGGCTGAGCAAATGCATTGCAGGTCTACCAAAGCAGCAGTGCCGTGCACTTCTAAGTGTTAAAAAATAACAACCCCTTTTTATAGAATGAATCATAGAATCATAGAATG
>NW_010130990.1:0-57702 GCF_000699245.1 Pterocles gutturalis
TGGGCACGGCTCCGTTCACCACCCAGCAGGGAGGGTGAAAGATGTGGGGTGACAACAGGCCAGGCCGTGCCCCCCAGACTGTGACGAGCCTGAGCTGCAGCCCCACCGCAGCCGGGGCGAGGGACGCCAAGACCAGCCCTGTGGGTCGTGCCTGCGTGGCTCCGGCCGGCACGCATCCGCCATGTCATTACCTCATGGAAGCCTAAAAAAAGCCAGCAGGAGGGTTGGGGAAGCCTCTTGTTGAGGCTTTGTCCTATTTTTGGTTAACTGTGGTGTTAATGAACCTCTTGTTGTTAACACCGAGCTTCCCAGCAGCATTGGCTAGCGCCGCGAAGCCACATTGCACCGCCGGCCTGCCCGCGGTTTTGGTCTCACACCGAGCTGCTTTGTTTTCCACCAAGAACACCCAGGTCCTCCCCAGGTCCCACCGCCAACCACAGCACAGCACCATCTTTCTGCCTTTAAAAGGCCCTAAAGCGGGCGGCTGGAACTGAATGCAGAGATTTGCACGTGCCCCCCCGCCCCCCGTTCCCCATGGACTCTGACCCTTAATAACTTCACAAAACCCAAAAGATACCCTCACCAGCCAGGCCAGAGGCACTGCTCTCCACCGGGACCATTTCCCAGCCAAACCTTAACTTTCCAGCACCAGCGCGGGTGACTGCGGCTCAGGGCACAGCCTTCCCTTGGCTCTTGATCTTCTCCTTAAGCAACTAAAAAAAAAATTTAAGGAACAGGGAAGAAAAAAAAAATCACCCTTGAACATTCTTGCCAGATCTAAAATTGTCAGCTTGATAGGTGAAATGTTTGGAAAGAGGGAGGTGATGGGAAGCAGAGTTATGACAGATGGTGAGCGGACATTAGCGCTCCGTCCTCAACCCGTGGGAATTATTTCACCACTGCTCCATGGCCAGCCAGCGGTGGGTTGGTATTTGTCAGTGAAATGTTGAGGCAGGCTGCTGCTCTTTGGGAAAGGAAAGGAGGACATTAAATATATTATGAAATGCAGAAGCAGCCTTGACGAATCTCTGCCCCCTCCCGTGCCTGGCTTCTTCAAATTATGGTTGTCCCATTAAGGGACAGAGCAATGGTCAGAGCCAGGGTTGTGCCAAAACATCCAGTTTTTACTTACTTGCTTTTCAAGTGAATAGATGAAAAGGTGCCAGGAACAGGTCACTTCATCCACCACCTCTGTTCCAGAGGCCCTTGAAAACCTCGCATTCACCAACTTGGCATGCTTGGGAGACGTTCTCAGTTAACGGGATCCTGTTAGGAAAGGAGCTTCCACAGAAAATCAGAAGAAACCTCAGCAGCTTTCTTCAGGCTCTCTCCTTCTCCCAGTGCTCCCAGCAAGTGGATCACAACAGGTGAGGACAAAGGAACAGAAGAGCAGATTCCTGAAATCCCAGTGAGGACCCCATTGCTCTCAGCAGTGCCTAGAAAGTAGTCTGTGATTCCTAAAAAAGCAATGGGGAATTGCTAGAAAGTACTGGGAAATTCCCAGGATGTCCTCTGCAATCCCTAGAAAACACTTTAGATATTTCTATAAATGATTCTGCAATTTCTAGAAATTATACTGCAATTTCTAGAAAGCACCTTAAAATGCTTAGAAACCACAGGGAAAGGGCTAGAAAGCACTGTGAAAGCCAGCTGAAATTCCTAGAAAGCACATCAAACTATTCAGAAACCACTTTGGAATTCCAGTACGCAATCCCTACAAAGGTCTCTGTAATTCCTAGAAAGAACAAGGATGTTCCTGAAAAGCACAAATTCCCAGAAAATAAGGGAAAATTCCTAGAGTCCAGTCTGAATTCTTAGAAAGCTGTGGGAAATTCTTAGAAAGCCCATTGAAAATCCACAGAAAGCCCACTGAAATTTCTAGAAAGCACATGAACACTTCTAGGGAGCACCAGGGAATTCCGAGGAAGCGACAGGAAATTTCTAAACATTAGGTTGTGTTCTCCTTGCTCACCGGGAATGTCACAACTAGCACTTAGGTGAGCTTTGCTTATGTATAGAGTATGTCTACAGCCAGAGGTTTCTTCTTTCTGTTGCACACACTTCTACAGAGATCTCACAATAGCAAACTGTAAATATTTTTGTTGAGTTTTACCGTGCTAGAGCCTACCAGGCATCTAGCCTGTCCCCAGCTGGAGGAAGGACACAGTCCCTTGGCCATTTATAGCCCACTCGCCGCCACTGCATGTGCAGCCTTCCGGGCTCCTTCTTGCTCCAGCTGAAGGAAGGTGATGGGGCTGTGAAGTCCTCCTCCTGTTTGTCACCCGTCCTTCTAACTTTTTGAAGGAGTAAGAGACTGTTTTAGAGAGTGGTCCCAAGGTTTTGGAGCAGACCAGCTGCAGCTACCTCTCTTCTTTGTAAAGGCAGCTGCACTACCCTCTGCGTTCCCTATTTCTGGCTTTAGTTTGGTGACGATCGGGCACTGCCCATGGGGAAAGAGAGATTTTATGCTGATTTTCTCATTTTCCCATCTTCAGGATGATGTGCACCCAGCTGGCTTTCTCCTCTGAGCTGCCGAGTGGGATTGACACCGTGCTGGGGGCAGGGCGGTGGGAAGGGCTGTGTGGGTCAGGGCTTTGCTTGATCATGTTTTTTCTTCTTTTCTTCCTCCCTTTCTTGCAGAAGTCCCCTTCCATCAGGCAGGTAAGGCTGCTGTGCACACACTGCCTTGCACAGGCTTTGCCATGCTCCTAAGGTTCTTGGGCAGAAACACCTTTTCGGGAGGTGCTGCCCTGGGGTGAACACCCACCCGCTGGCTGGCACCTGGGGTAAGGTTGGGAAGAAGCAAATCTTTTGCCTCAAGCCTGAAAGGCAGGACTCCACTGCCCTATGTGCCCAATGGAGGACCTTCCTCATCGCCTGGGGCATCACCAGCTCCACAGCTGAGGTTTTTCATGCGGCAGGTGTCACTGCCACCTCTGCCAGGGGCTGAGCATTCCTGTGGCTGGGCCACCAACTCTGCCAGCTGCAGGTCCCGGGCTGGATCATAACCTGGTGCTTGATTAAAAAACAGAAGGCTATTCTCTGTGCCCAAGTGGGAGATTTTGCAGGAAATGTCTTCTTGCAGTAGCCTTTCCAAGTGGTTGCGTTTAAAATAAAAGCAAGCAGGCAAGAGGGGAACATTTTTCAAAGCTTAAACATCCTGTTATTTTCTGAGTCAAACTTCAGCTTTTAGTTGCCAAAGAAGATTTTGGGTTGGATGTTCAGTGAATACTTTGAAGGAACATTTAGGTAATAAATAAATAAGAAGTCACTGGAGTTTTCAGCTGATGACATGTTATTGCTGGTTGGATTGGAGCACAGACTGGCTCCTACTGGGACTGGCTGGGGAGCAGAGGGGTTCGCTTGGACCAACATCCTGCGCTGGGGCAGGGCACTTGCCCAGCAGCTCACATACCGAGTCACACAGCAACGCTTCCCCAGAGCACTCTGCAAGGCAAACCAAGGCCATGGAATTGCAAAACTTCCCTGCTCTCCCCAGCATCAGGCTCTCATAAAGCTGCCCTGTCTCCCTTGGATTGAGCTTGTTTAGTCGGTGCTGAGCCTCAAGTTTCACCTCTCCCCAGAAGGATGTGGTCAGCCCCATGCCAGGCTATTTGTTTGCAAACCTTTCTTCAGTCATTTCCTGTAACCAAAGTCCCTGAGCAGGAGAGGCACAATGGAGACTTTGATTTTGTGCCACGGGACGCATGAAGGATTCAAGAGGGTGAACTCAGCTCTCCTTGAGATCCAGAAGCCTCTTGGCTTACTCAGGGCAGAGCAGGGTGGGAGGAGGGACCAGCTGGTGGGTCCCCAGAAAGCTCCTTTCAGCTCGACTGCAAAATGCTGAAGGAGGCTCCCAGCCCAGCACAGATGGAGCCAGAGCTTTCTTCTCCCAGCAGGACTTTGCAGATGAGGACAGGAACATCCAGGGCTCAACCTATTGCCTTACAAGGTCAGCTCCCCACATCCCTCAAGTGCCCACCTGGAGAGGAGGTGCTGCTTTCTTCAACCTCCACAAAACCTTCTTGTCGCTGCCACCACCCCGGTGCAGGCTGGCCAAAGCCCAGCCCAGGCTGGAGGAAGGATGGAGTCACAGAATGATAGAATGGGTTGGGTTGGGTCCTCCAGCGCTTTCTCTGCTCCTCCATCCCAACAGACCAGCCCATGGCACCTTTCCAGCTGTGATGGAGATCACCCTTCAGAGATCCCTCCAGGGACAGAGCAGGCAGCCAGGACAGACCAGCTGCCTTTGTGGGGCCGGGGGGGCCTCTGTGGGGGGTGGCAGCAGCTCAGTGCCCTGGGCCCAAGGGGGACCCCAGATGGGTTTTCTGGCAAGTGCTCATCTAAGACATGGGTTGTTAAGCCCCAGCCAAGGTGAACGCCAATGCGGTAGAGGGCTTGGCTCGCAGTAACAGCAAGGCTTCCAGCCAAAAATGGCAGGGGGCTGGGAGGAGGGAAGAGCTGGAGATGCTCCATTAAAAAAAAACAATATAGAGAAAATAGTCTGGGAAACTGGGTGAAACAGCAGGACAGAGAGCTCCATCATCAGGAGGAACATCCCCAGTCCCAGTGACAGCCCCAGTGCCCTCATCGCATGGGCACAGCTTTGATACTGCCACCAACACACAGCGATGGCCATCTGTCCCACGCCACCCACACAGACTGACGGCCACCTGTCCGATCTCTCAGGGACAAATCGCAAAACCTCTGGACCCACAAGAGGAGCAAGCAGCTGGTTTCATCTGTGAATGAGCCCATGAACTCTCCTGTCCAATGCAGGTGTTTCCAGCAAGTTCTTTTCAGCTACTTCTTGTTCATCCCTGAACCCCAGATTTCACGCTTATGCCAAAAATAAAAAATATCTCTCTGTGAAGTTAAAGTAAACAGAGAATTTGCCCAGCCCTACAGGATCTATCTCAGCTTCTCCTCTGGGAGGACACTGTGGGGAAACAAGTTCATCCATCTTGGTTCTCATTGACACAGAATGGAGAAAAACAATCAAATGGGAGACCCAGCCTAAAGCTGAGAACAAAGACACCGCACCAATATTTCAGGTCTTTTTCCTTCACTCTGAAGGGGAAAAAAATTGCTCCGTGCTTCATCCCTTGCAGGTTATCTTTGGAGGAACAATGTCCCCATAATTTCTGCTGACAATTAACCTCGCCTGTGCAGCAATTCTTCCCTGGGTCACCAGAGCAGCTATTTATACCCTTGGCCAGGAATGGTGTTGCTACCAACCAACTGCCCTTCCCCTTGCCCAGCTCCACCAAGGCTGTGGCAGCGAGCCCCAGGGTGTCCCCATGCACCCCACCCTGCTCGCCAGGACCCACTTCATCTGGGCCCTTAGAGCACAGACCCTCCACCATCCATTTGCTACACAGGCTTTGTGAACACACAGAAGAAAACCAGACGTACGTGTTGTTTAAACACTCCCATGCACATGGGTGACCAAGCGCACAGGGTTGGGATGTCTGGGGTTATGGTCTCCAGGACCTCCCATGAGCTGGTCTCCAGAGGACTGGGGCAGAAATAGGATTTGCCTTGATCACCTCTGCAGCACGTGGGTAATGCCGATTCCCCCATGCGCTGGAGCGCTGGCAGAGACACCGATGGCTCACCCGAGTACCTGCACTTCTTCTGAGCCAAAACCAGAGCTCCGGTTGTGCTGGGAACTGGACTACATACCTCAAAATGAAACTCTGGACCTGGGCTGCTGCCAGCTGGACTCTTTGGCCACACAGAGCAGGATTTCAGAGGCCAAGTCAAGCCAGTCGTGAGCTGGAGCCCAGCCAGCAGCTGGGGCAGGGGCGGATTGTACCCATGCGTAGGCGGGAGCCCAGCCAGCAGCTGGGGCAGTGGCAGCTTCTCCTCCCAAGGCCCCAAGCATGGGCCAGCCCAACACCATCAGTGCTGAACAAACACATTGAACCAGCTCTGCCAAAACCAGCTATCTTTACTGAGGGAGCCACCCTGGGAAAAGATCAGCACCCTTGGGTGAAGGTCTCCAGACCCACTGGTCCCATCAGAGGCTGCAGGCCAGCACCTCAAGCCTTGCACAGTCCTGCGATGTCCGTGCTCTCCATCTCCTCCATCCTGCCCCTACTGCAGGGTTAATGTGGGCCCGGAGCTGGGCTGAAAACCCAACCCATCACCCATGCCAAGCCCAGGGCAGGCTGCAGTATGGCAGGGGCAAGGGTGAGGAACGCTCCAGCCTCCAGGATGCAGGGAGATAAACGGCCAACGTCATCTTCATTATCAGTGGCGCCCAACCTTTGTGATGAACGGCGAGGAGGAAGAGCTTTGCCTGGCCCTGGAAGGAAGGGGAGAGATAGAGAGGGCGGCACCGCTGTGATGGGAAGGGGTGGGAGGATGAGGTCTGCTGAGTGCCCACCCTTGTCCATCCCCTTGAAGACCCCTTGCCCTGGAGCATTGCCTCCAACATCTCCATCCCCACTCTGGTCCCCAGCGCGGTGCCAGGCAGGGGGCTTGTACCTGAGTTAACGACGGGACACGTGACCAAGGACACATCCAGGGCCTCCTGGAGTGACCCTGGGACCTGCCAGAAGCAGCATGCTTCTGAAGTGATTTATTTCTCACCAGGGTTAGGGGGGGTGAGGCCCATTAGTCAGGAGGGACAGCATCGTGCTTCCCGTCACCTCAGCCTCTCCCTCCAGCACACCAGGAGCTTTGGGCCCCGGCCCACGCCCCCAGGGGTGCGTCTGTCCGCAGCATCCCCAGCCAGGACTTCCCAAGAAATCAGCACTAATGAGTCACGGGGGCTAAATGACATTATTTAAGGTACCAGCAAAGCTTTCAGGCTCCCGCCCTGCCTTCTTCAGCCCGGGGATCACACACCAGCAGTGGTCTCCATCCCCCACGCACACCCTGAGCTGCTCCCCAGTGACTGGCCCCATCTGCCCCAGGGACACGGGTCAGATGCCTCGGCATGGGGGCAGGATCCAGCCCAGGAGGTTTTCCAGAGCCTTCTCCGAGGTTTTCTAGTGCCTTTCCAGAAATTTCTGGAGGTTTCCTGGCCCTTTCATGGAATTTTTTCTAGTCTTGCTCAAGGTTTTCTGCTGTATCTCCAGAACATTTCTAGACCATTCCTAGAGGTTTAGTTGACCTCTCCTGGGGCTCTTACAGCCTCTTCACATGTTTTTTTCGGTTTTGGGTTTTTGGTTTTTTTGGGGGTTTTTTTTGTTTGTTTGTTTTTTTACAGGTTGGCCATTTCCAAGTTTCCCAAGTGGCACCTTGGCAATGGACTGAAGCTCAGCACCTCAGCCAAGCACCTCAGGGGTCACAGAGCAGCACCCTCAGCAGCCTGATCAGTTAACTGAAAAAAGACGTAGAGGATAGAAAAAAAAATATATTCGCATGTATGGGAGCAGGAAAACAGAGCAGCCGTGGGGGAAGGCCAAGACAGTGGATGCTTTTCTGCGTGTGTTCTCAACCCTAAACCACGCAGTTCCCATGTGCCTTTACACATGAGCAGCAGAACCAGGGAAGCGAGGACAGGCCAGTTCCCAGACGTCCCTCCTGGTGTCCCCAGCCTGGCACACATGGCCTTTTTCTTCCACAGCCACCAAAAGCTCCTGTAAAAATCTGACTGCTCGAGTGTAACCTTACCATGGGGCCCCGGAGTAGCAGCTCAGAAATCAGTTTGGGGCTATCTGAGGTTTTTACATTTGCTTGTGCCAAGGGAGCTCTGGGAAACATCAGTGCCAGAGGCAGGAGTGGTCTTACAGGCACAAGAAAATCATTTAGCACAAGAACCAAGGCTCCTGGATGGTGCCCCAGGCAGTACACGGCTCAGTGGGAGCTGCTCCGTGCACAGATTCACAGTCACACCAAAAACCAAACCTGCAGCAAGCGCCAGGAATATACTGGCTCCCCTGAACCGTCTGTTACAGCATGAAGGGTTCAGCAAAAAGCCCCGTGAATAGAAGCAGGCTGTTCACAGCTCAGCCAAGCTATCAATAGAGGACTTCAGCTCTAAGCCTGTTCTTCCCAGCATTTCTACTCGGACTCCAGCAATCTCCCAGCAATAGCTGGCTGTCCAGCAGGTTGCTGAATGACCTGAAATGATTTATTTTTTCTCCTCCTCCCAGTGTCCTCCCCTCAGCACGGTATTTTGTAAGATGACACAAGGCATTACCGACAGATTACTGGAAAAACACCACACACCACACCGGCCAGCATCAGCAGAGCACGCAGGAGTGAGGGACACAGGCACCCATTCCACAGAACGGGATTCCAGCACCAGGAAGACTTGCACAACGTACACTTGTCCAGCTTCTGTTTCTTGCACCACAATACCAGGTCTCACTTTGAATGACCGTGGGACTGGAGCAGTGATTCCCTCTTTTTTCCCAGTTTTACTGACAGTAGTGTTGTCTGTAGCCATTTCAGGTTCATTCTTGGCTCTGCTCCATGGGAGAACAGATCTGGATCATGCTGAGAACGGTGAACTCTGACCCCTTACTGAGATAACATTTCAACTTCAGGGACTACTGACTGAAGCCTAGGACTCAGAATTGGCTTTCAGTCCCATACCTCTGCTCTGTATTTCTTAAACTTTGCAGAGAACAAAGGCAGACTATTCTATTGCTATAGTAACATTCACCAAAATAAACCATCTGCTGGAAAAGCTCCCAGGCACTACATGCAAGATTTGTCTTCCATTATGACCAATGCACATGAGTTTGCGGTATGTTCACATGGAGCAAACCATTCCCAACATACAGACAATAAAAACCTCATTCTGTTTAAGTGCTGTTCCAAATGATGGAGCTTCCCCCAGCATCTGGCGTACAGCTGGCCAGGGCTGCTCGCCGCTGACGCGCCCTTTGAAGCATTACAGCCTGACAGGTGAAGGGGCGGCTGGGCCGACAGTGAAAAGTCGAGCCGCATTCTTTCCTTCTGACTGCTGCTCATTCCATACCTCTGACTGTAAGCCCCCCCTTGGCTAACTATGCACATCCGTGCAACAATTCGCATGTCTGGATTCACCCCATCTAGGCCTGCGATGTGTTTCTAGCTGCCTGCTCGCTTCAGCTATTATGCTCATATTTGGTGAAAACATACAGAAAAAAAAAAAAAAAGGGATTCTGTGAAACAAGAAGAAACATGCCTCATTTCCCCACCCCTAACACCCAGAGCCCCTCTGTCAGCCCCATGCGATTATCAGAATGAGGAAGGGGAAGATCAGTGCAAAGTCGGTATCGCAGAGGTAGTTTGGAAGCAGACCTCAGTTGGGCAGCTGCTGGCAGCTAGAGACTTGCCCTCGCTGCAGCACCAGTGCCACGGCTGGCCAGGCTGGAGTTGGTGACCTTGCTCAGCCTCAACGACTGCTAGAGAAAGCAGAGATGTGCACAGAGCCCAACGGCTCTACAGAGGAGCAGAGCCCATCAAGCTTTGCTGGAGGAAGATACATGACTTGGGTCTAGTTTTTAACATTTGGGGTAAGCTGAAAAGAAGGTTGTTAAGCTTTTTTTTTTTTAACCAGCAAATTTTCTGTCAAGAGTTTTTAATATATTTATTTGAAAACAAGGTTTTGTGAAAGAGTACACTAAATAGCATATATCTGTTCTTCAGCCATAAAACACGGACTATCAGCTTTAGCTCAGCACAGGTTGGGGCTGCATGCACTGAACAGCAGATCTCGATAGGAAGGTCGTCACATCTGTCTTTCTGATATCAAGCATAATGTCTTCTTTAGAGGACACGATCCTGGAGGGAGGGGAGAGAGAAACCAGAAAAGCAAACGTATTGAACAAAGGCTTCTTGTGGTTGGCCCCACACACTCACCCGAGCCTGCCCACTGACGCAACATTTACAGTTTTTCGCAAGGAGTTTGTTTTCCTGCCCATCCACTGATTCAAGTGTATAATCTTTGCTCTTGGGAGCACTGGGACATGCCAGCCCATATTTGGAAATAAAGCAACTGGGTTTCTGCCTCTCAGTGAGAAACTTGCACATCAGTTCAGGCAGTGTAACCCAGGAACCTGAGAACCGCACCAGTCGCTGCCTGGAGCAGACCTGCAAGTGTCGTTCCGTTGAGCTCAGAGAGCACCCCAGAGCCCACGACTGGACTGTCTTTAAATTCTGCCAAGAACTGCTGGGAAGACAAGACAACCCCAGAAAGCAGAGTAGCTCTCTTTCGACCAATCCTGCCACGCAGAGGTCAAGTAGATGACAGCTTTGTTACATAAACCACTTGCCCCTCTGGGATCATCCTTCATGAGCTGATTATTCCCAGCTCAGCTGTCGCCTGTGACCCCACGCACTGCTCTAACTCTGCCCAGCGAGGCTCTGCTTAAGCCTAGCCAAGCCTGCGAGATTAGAGACCAGATCCAGTTCGACTGGGTCAGACCGGATCTGGAAGAGCAGATTTCTTTTTTATTGGTGCCAAACTCTTCCAGTCATGACAGCGCATGTTTCTGAATCTGGCGCAGAAGCTGTCCAAGAGCTAAAGCAAGAGTGCTGGGTGCTCGGAACTGATTCAGTGGATCCAAAGAGGCTGTTCCTGCATTGGGATTAATAAGGTGACTCTGCACGCTACACTGTACCTCAGGTCTTAATCATCAATGTACTCAAAGGGCTCTGGTGGTTCAGGTTCCTGCTCCTCTTCCTCGATCTTTGGACCGTGAGCTGCCACGGGTTCAACCAGCTCCTCCATATCCTCACTGGTGTCCTTCAGAATGATGATGCCTCCAATGGAGAGCTGCAAGACAAGAGCAGAGAGCATCAGAGCCGCTCAGCTCTGCCTCCTGGTGCGGTGTTTGTGGCCACAGCATTTATCCTAAGCCACATGAGACACCTCAGCAGAGTCAGTTTCAGAGAGCCAAGCGTCTGACACCCACCTGGATCCCTGCCTGGTAAGGGCATGGAACAGAGCCCACCCCAGCTGCCTTTTGTACTTCCACTATCTAAGTCTCAGTTCGATAGAAAACGGCATCTGGATTCACAGCTTTATCCCAGTCCCAGTCTGGGGCTTTCCACTTGAAAACTAATTGAACCATAATTGCTTTACAAGGCTCATCTTGTCAGGGCAACAAAGCATAGTGGAGCCTCTCTGTGTAGCCACCTCCCAGGAGGCTCTCTGAAACAGAGACTAATCTCATCACCAGCTTCCACCAACTGAGGAATACTATTAGCAGAGCCTTGGAAAACAAAGCAGAATTAATTACAAAGATCATAACCAAACATCCAGGACTGAAACACGAGGTGTGAAGAGGCAGTGCTGTGTCATGCCTGGCTGGGATCAGAGCTTTGACCACAGCAGGATTCCAGGCTATAAACAGCATTTCAAAGAAGCCTTTTAGCCTGGCATTCCCCAAAGCAGAGCAAAGCTCCAGAACAGCTCCATTTTAAGAGCGTCCTTGGTCACACACCCTAAAACCCAGCAAAAAACCTGCACTGTTCTCTTCTCTTCCAAACACCTTTATAGGGGGGTTAAGTCAGGAAACAGCACTCCCCTCACCAAGGACTCAGCTTCTTTTGAAACTGAAGCAAACAACTACACACGTCCACATTTCAGCTGCATGAGTGAACATTTACTGGACCATGTAGCAGATCTTCCCAATTCAAATACCAGTTGGGTCACCTCTGCTTTTTTTAAAGCATAGAAACTGAAAAATCCTTCCACAGCTTTGCTAAAAGAGACGTTTCAAAAGGGGACGATGCACACAGAATTCCAATGTACTGATGGGATTCCAGGAAATCCATTTATTAAAAACATAACTATTTTACTGGAAAAAATATTACTTCTTCTGAACACTGTTTTCCCATGCATGATCTTGCAAAAGGGGAAGTCAAGAACAAAAATAAAGGCCAGAAGAATTTGACTCAGGAGATTTAGAGGTTAGGAGCAAGCTTATTAGCTTTCCAATATATCTGAGCATCTCACAGAAAAGTTAGTTACCCCCTTGGGCTAATGCTAAAAGGTCTTTTTCATTCTCCACCTGACAGTAATATGCTATCTCTTCTCTACCCTAACAGGAGATAAAGGCACACTTCTAAGGTCAGATGTAACTGAATAAGTAATCTGTTTAATGAAAAGAAAAAACCCTCCATTTAAGGGTAAATGCCACTGCAGAGTCTTAAAGCCCCACCACAAGTCCTGGGGTATTTCATTGCTTTGACATGAGCCTGGACAACTTCTCAACCCATTGTAAAGACAATTGCTCAGCTCTTATGTCCCCAGCAATGTCATTAATACAGAGTATGTCTGACTGATTTCCAGGTTGCACCATTTGGCATATGTAGAAGAAGAATGAAAAGTAAAGCAGCATTAGCATAGTGAAAAGCTTTGGAGCAGCTCTGGATTTCCCCCAACTAGAGCTGCCTGTGATCATTTGGACAAAGGGACGTGAAAAAGCAAATGTGACAACAGTGAAACTGAAAATCTCTAAAACACATCGCAGTGATGCACCAGCTGTGAGTGGCATTCATGTACACCCAGAGCTGCTGGGTCCTTACACACAAGCCCAGCACTGGGAACGCTCTGTCAGGTGTGGACTAGGAAAGCGACACTTACTGGTTTGAAAGGCTGGTACCGGCAGCTCTCTGTCATAGTGAGAACTTTGAGCTGAGCGGGCATGACTCTGGCCGGGTTGTCCAGAAGCTGGAAGTTGGGTTCAGGCTCCTTTTTCTTTTCTTTTTCATCCTTCTTTTCAGTCTCATCCTGTAGAAGGGGAGGAGAACATCAACATGGTTTTAACACTGGTCTCTAACCCTTTCACACTTCAGGAGGGTAAGGTACCGCCTGCTACTCTTAGGCAGCAATTCCAGACCATGGTGAGAAGCCATCCTCCCGCTGAGGAACAAGCTAACACGTATCTATCAGTTGGCACAGGCAATGCCAGTGTGCATCTAAGTACTTGCTCTTAACTGCAGGTGAGAAAAGTTCAAGAGGGGGCAGTGGAAAAGTCTACCCTGGCTTCCCCTTCTAATGCTTCCTCTGTAAAGTCACCACTTTTTGTTCACAGATGAAGATTCTTCAAAATCATTACTAAGCACATGAAAATTGCCAGAAGCTGCTGTTGTATTTTCGCAGCTATACAGCTGTCACTGACAGCAGCTCAACCAAAACAACTGGACCTCAATGACTCCCTAGGGAACTGGAGTTAAACCCTCTTCTACCAATGACTCAGCAGCTGGAGGCAAAAGCTCAGAAGAAAAAAAAAAAAAACCCAAACCGCAACATCTTTTACATACTTAAGAACATGGATCATGTTTCCCCTTTGGTTGGGAACATCTGAGTTGCAAACAAACGACTGCAGGAAAGATGGAAACAAGCAACAGGGAACGATCAGGAATAGCAGTGAACGCATGGCACGTCCTGGAACAGCAGACGGGACTTTCTCTGGCACAGTGAGTGGCTGTCGCCGTGCAGATGAAGCTATGGAGTACTAGTCATATCACAAGCATAAAAGAGAAACAGGAAAGCAATTACACCTCTAAACCATCAGGACAATGGCAAAACACTCGACACGAACACAGCAGGTGGCAGCAAGCTCCCTTTTTACTATCCTCGTTTTTCTGCTCAATTCAGCCAAGAAAACTTTTCAGACATTTCAGACCTCTGGAGCATACGCACACGCAGACATGATAAGTGAATCCCTTCTAATATATCACTCCCTCTCAACACCTGTACTTAACTGTAGGTTGTTGCAATTTTAGAATAAATAAGCATCTGTCCAGCACATTTAGCTTAGTATATATAGTGCTGTAAGAATAATACCAAGAAAAGGCAACGTTTGATGACAGGAGACATGAAGCAGCAAAAAGACAAAACCCAGAGATTCTACCTTGCGTGCATGAGATGATTCATTTTCTGGGCCAACTGTATAAAGTTCACTGCCTACAACACGGCTGCACTTAGGTAGGTCTGGGAAGGTGTTTTTACACATAGGTGTTTGATCTCAGGCCACAGTCCTTTCACCTACCATTTGTGTGTTTGGCTTTAAAATGAAAGAGGCCAAAAATTCCCTGCCCACTCTGCTTTTCTCACATAAATGTTGAAGTGGAATCTATGTAGTTGTTCTTGGCATATTTACATCTGTTAGCAGAGCACAAAGGAAGGGTCCTTTGTCAGGGTACAGCAAGAATTTTAGCTGCTATATGGTTTCCAAATTACAGCAATCACCAAAAATTCCTTCTCCAGCCATTTCTCTATCCCTCAGCTGGCTCCAGGATGACACGCTACTCACAGCTGCGGATGCCAAGTTCCAGCGTCAGGTCTATGAGCTGAAAGAAATCATCAGAGGACCACAGCAATCACCGTAACTCCTGAGCAGCGGATGGATCCTGTGCTCAACGCTCAGCTGGTTCTGAGCTGTGGATAAATGTTTGGCATTTTGATAGATGTGCAAAGCACATAAGAGACTGCTGCCAAAAAGGTGAACATTTCAGAATAGGGGGTTAAGCACTTTCAAAAGCAGGAAGTTCGAACTCTTCAATGCTCTCAACTGAATTAGACACCAGCAAGCAGCCGCTACAACACTGAGTCGTTTTTAAAAGGTCAGAGGCACTAAGGACATGAGATTATTAAGGCTTTTTCCACGTTAATGAGAAAGGTACATGGATAAGAGATAAAATTCCCTTGGTCTAAAAACAGTAGGCAATAAAATAATGCACAAAAGGTTCATGTGGTTAAAGGCACATAAATTTGTCAAAACAAGCTTTTGCCTTTAAGGAAGTCATTTACTTAACAATACTGAGGAAGATTTATTTCTCAGAAATAATGGATTCATAAATAATAGCACCTCTTGCTTGCAGAGTAAAGACACTAATAAGTGTAAGCAGTACGCTGGAATGTGTATTAACGCTTTGCTCGTAACACAGGTGGCAGGAGGGACAGGGTTAAGTGGTGCCAACTTTCGTGACACACCTTCCACATTGATAAGGGGGGGGGAAGAAGACATTTAAGTTTTAATGTTTGCACCCACCACTTCCATCTTCTCCTCTTCCTTCTTCTCTTTCTCCTTCTCCTTCTCCTTCTTCTTGGCTTTTGCAGTGATGGACAGCACGGCAGTGGAAACCTGGAAAGGTCAACAGAGGCAGCATTCAGCGTGACTGCCACCCTGTACGCTGTGCTTCAGCTCCCCAGGCAGGGGAACAAAGGGAAATCAGTGTCAGGTCAGTTCTCAGTGTGTGTGTCAATAAAATCAATTCCACTCCATACCCACTGCTCTGTTTAAGAGACAAACACACCACTGTCAAAGCAAATAAATAGCACAGATGGGACAAAAAAATGCCATGAATGCAGACTGGATCCAGCCACATATGAAGGAGGAGAGCAAACTTCCTAATTTAGAGATTAATCATTACTCTCTGTGTCTCTAGATGAGAGGTTTGTTTGTTTATTTTTAACAGAGCAACAAATGGAATTCTTGTTACAGGAAAACCTGTTGCCAGAGTATCCAAGGTAAAGAAACATATATATAGATACTCTTTAGAAAAATACCTAAAGCTGTTCCACTGTCCTCACCAGACAGCTGTGTTTCTCACTGATCTAAAGAAGTGGATATACATAATGCCCTGTGGAGGAGGCTCAGGAGGCTTTGGCACTCCTGAGCCAGAAAATACCCAGAAGCAAGACTCGAATAAAAGAATTCAGCACATCTCCCTTCCAGTGAGTACATCTCTCTGTCCACAGGAACTGTCTCTGTAAGGCAGTAACCTGCCTAGAGAGACCAGGAGCAACCACATTTGTCATGTTGCTGGTGAGGCTTCCTAGGCTATGAGTGGGCTCATGGCACATTTTAATTTCAGCCAGGGAAGTTGAAAAGAGGAAAGATTTGTAAAATTCCCATCCTATTTCAAAGGTGAGAAAGTAGCAATGAGCAGTGAGCTTTGCCTTTCATCAGAGTTCATTTCTGGGTTCCTCGGTGGCTTGGAAATCTGTCCTGTGCAGCATTCAATTCTGGTAAAATGTTTTACAGTTTTCACACAATGTCATTCATCAGCGTGACATGCCCGAGGTCTCTACTGCTGCATTGCTCTCCAAGGGCTGCCCCTCCTGCTGCTGGGGTCTGCTCAACAGCTTTCACCATCTTACGCCAGGAGACAAATTGCTTCCACTATTGTCCCGCTTTCCATCCCCATAGGTCTCATCTCTTCTTTTTCAATACCTAGATATTCTCAGTTCCACACTTACCTTTTGCAATCCATGGGCCTGACAGCTATTATTCTAGAATATGGGCCCACTGTACGCTTTTGTCTTTCCATATGGGAGGGACTATTTGAGAAGTGTCACATTTTACATTCTCACCGTTTGTACTGCAGCAGCATTTTGAAGCCCAAGTCGGACAAGAACCCCGTTGTGCTTGGTGCTGCACAAAGATGATACACGTACAATTCAGCAGGGCGTGGAAAAAAGTTTTATTCATCAATGCTTCTGCTTGATCACTGGAGACAAGGGAGGTTCCAGCAACTCAGTAGCACAGCAGTTGTATGCCACGATCAGCCCCAAGCACAGCAGGAAAGAACAGCTAGAATTCTCTTTCAGAGACAATACCGCCCACCAATTTTTCTTTTCCCTTTATATTCCCTGTTAGTGCCACCAAAGTCAATGTTTGTATTAGGAGGGAGAAGGGGTTAGTCTTTACAACACAGAAAGCTAGCCCAAATACCTTTTCTTTCTCCTTTTCCTTTGGTACCTCAAGAGGTGGGGGGTAGGCAAATGTGGACGGCTTACAGTTGGACTTGTACTGGACTTTTGGCATCTAAGACAAACAGTTCAAAAATTGTTAGAGACGAGAAAAGCAGGGGGGAAAAAAAATCCACAGCAGAATAATTACTTTAGCTTCATTTTCCTTCCAGCAGAGACAAACACAGATCCTCTAAAGAATACAAGCTTCCCCTTCTCCCCCTCCGGAAGCTGAGAAACTGTTATCAGTGGCAACAGTTCAACTAGAACAATGTTATTTAATTATTCTATAATTTGACTCTGGCAAGCTCTCCTAGCCTTCTCTGTACACTCCACGCTATTCACACCATGCTTTGTTTTCATTTTTTCAAAGATTTTGTGGTTTTGACGTTGTTGCTCTGCCTGCTCGTATTAACACGAAATTGGTTTAAGATGGAAGCGAAGATCTGCTCTGTCAACGCACGCAAGGGCACCCCAAGCCCTGCCTGGCAGTCACCTCTTGCAAAAAAAGGACAGTACATGTTGGTGGCAGGCTACCAATTTCACATATTCTCTTACTCTTGGCTGCTTAAGCAAAGGCAGAAAGCATCTTTTGACAGCCAATCCACATTCTTAAACTGAATTAATTTCTGCAGTATCTCAACCCTCTTCCTTTAGGACACATCACGGAACAAGAAGAGAACAGGGACGGCTCTGAGGAAGCAAGGCGGGTGTGGTGCAGCCCGTAACGTACATCCAGCTTGTAGCTGGCTTTAGTATGCAAGCCAAGTTATACAACAGCCCATTTGGGCTCCTTCGAAACTCTCAGAGATGGGGAAAGGCAGAGAAAATGGCAGTACAGCCAAGCAGCCAAAAGGGTGCTGAGCTTATCACCACCTGGGTGCTGAGACAAGCAGCAATGCAGCCTCTGGTAAGTATTTAGGACTGGGAGGGGAAAAAAAAACCCAACTCATAAGGCATTTTTATGCAAACCCTCTGTCTTCAAACAGAGTGAGAGTTTTGAGCTGTGTATAGATTGACTTGATGGTTTGCCAAAGATGGGTGGAGAAGAGCAACCTAGAGCCGTAAGGTTTTGGTCCAGGGGCTGCCACAACGGATCAGCGGGAAGAACAGACGCAGAAGAAAAGTGCAGTACCCATGACTGCTTGGTTTAATGTTTACTCCCCAAGGAATCCACAGAAATCCTGTT
This sequence comes from Pterocles gutturalis, assembly GCF_000699245.1. Lineage (NCBI taxonomy): Eukaryota > Metazoa > Chordata > Aves > Pterocliformes > Pteroclidae > Pterocles > Pterocles gutturalis. The sequence continues at coordinate 17,844 of NW_010130990.1, forward strand.
TTCCCACTGCCAGCCTTCCTAGGGGAGAATATCACATGATTTATTTGGGAGCGCAGAGGGGTGACACTTTTTTTTTTTTAAATAACCTTGACCTTCTGGAGCGATAACAGGGTGGTCTCTGCCCACATAGGCTGGCTAGAGTTCCTTTCTAAGCTGCTTTGAAGTAAAGGGGCCAAAGTCCGCTCTCTACATTTTTCTTGTCCCTATTCCCACCACCAGCTCTGTAATTTGAGGCTGCTTTTCAGCCTTCTTCCCATTAGCGCCTTTTCTGGCACAAACAAACTGGAGATAAGCAACGAAAACCAACAAATCCACGCGCACCCCTCCCAGACCACTCTTCCGAGCAGCTCTCAGCACCTCTTTTCCTCTCTGCTCATTACATACCTTAAGATCCTTGTTAAGGCCAATGACACAGGTTGGGGTGAAAGCCAGCGACAAGAAGTGTGACAAGGGGAACCAGAACCAGAACTGGGTGAAGACCAGAACCCCCACCACGGAAGGCATGTGAGTATGTCCCGTCCTCGACTGCAGTGAAATAGTTACGTTATGGCCCCCTGTCAGGAATCACAAATGAAAGAAGTTAGTTAAGGTATTCCTGGGTACTCACAAAGACACCCGAGCAATGCACCTCTAAAACCGCTGCTGGGACGGGGGTACACAGCACAAGCCAGGCCACAATGCTGTCACCTTCCTCCTCTGGAATATGCCACTGGAAGCTCAGCTTACACAGCAAACCTGCTGGATATTACCCAAACACAGTCCGTGAATACAGCCCGTCCACGCTCATTTTGCCAGGTATAGGTTAAACAAAAGTACAGTTCAGAAGGTAGGGAGAGGGGGAGAAAAAGGCAAACCTTTGCCATAAGCAGTTTGAAAACACAACACAGAGATGATCCACAAGACAAGACACATAAGGGAAACCAGGCACACAAAGCAGTGCATACAGAAACCTTTCTTTCAGGGGCTGCCTCCCTGAACTCTCAATTATTCAGAAGAAATATGCCCAGGTTTTTATCCTACACCATCTCAGGAGAAAAAAATGTAAACAGCAGCAACTTCAGAAGTTGCTTCGAGAGGTTATCAATCTAAGCAGCCAAGAGACAAGCTCCTGCAGTCTTTGCAGCAAAATTACATCTCTGCCAGACAACCAGGCCTTAGCTTTGTACTTGCAAAGCAGAGACCAAAACAACTCCATATGTTGATGTAGTGCAGGAACATCCAGCTAGAAGCCAAATTGAAAGATTGGGCTTGCAGACAGAGCGAGAAAGTGTTAATCTGATCTTCAGTCTTCTGATGAACACAGTGATTGAGTTGAAGAGGGCACCAGGCAAGTCCATTACCGCTGCCAAGACCAGGTGCAGGGATGTTAACTTTGTTAAAATACAGACACCCACTCCTTGCAAACTCAGGGCGCTTTACAGCTGAAAATCCCAAACCGCAGTAGCATTCCTCTGCCTCGCACAACAGCCACCTCGATAGGGCCAGGCAGCAACGGAGCAAAAGTTATTTTTTGCTGCCAAAACTAATGAAAGCCCTGAATGAAGCTGTAACCTCATCTTAGGTACCTGTCAGTGTTAGTCCCAGGAGAAGCAGTGGAAGATGGAGGATTTTGATGCCCTCCTGTAGGATACTCTGCATACAGACTACCTTCTTGCTTTTCCTTTCATGGTAGCAATAGATCTCCTGCTGCTTGACTAGAGAACTTCTTCCAGCTGCCAATGACACAGTCTCATCTTTTACTGCTGCTAGGTCTGCTCTGCTTCTCGTTATTTTCTCTGATACCAATCTCTTCCCCTTATACTTGAATTTGCCACAGCATTAAGGAGAGACTGCTTGAGGTCTTGTGCTATCCTTAAGCATGTCAAACACCACACATTCAAATTCCTGGTCTTCTCCATCTTTACCTTAAACTTTTCTTCACTGCATCACTGTATAAGGGTCAGGTCGGTAATCTGCAGATATTCTGGATCAAGCAGCCCAGTGAATGTTGTACAAGCGGCTTAACTACACTTTATCAAACTTCTGTACTTTAATTTTCAGTATTTTAACCTTTCGAATTATATTATCCAATCTTTGGAATTTCCTGGATGAGTAGCAGATTTCATATTCAAAAGATGCCGTCATGCTCCTTTTTTTCTGCTTTTTTACATCCCCAGAAAGCCCACCCTCCCTCCCAGGGTTTTGCAAGGAACAGGAAAGGTGGGGAGACACGATTGCACAACTCTGATTTATCTTCATGATTAAGTAGCAGCCCTGACAACCTGGAAGGGAACACATTCCAGATCTTTGCCTAGATGGATGAAAGCTGTGACATGATGCCTGGAAAAAAATAAAAGAATTCATAAAACACATTCAGCACCAGGCACCCAACAGCTTCTTTGGTTTCAGTCTGCACTGCCCGGTGCTACAACCTGTCCCCAACCCACTGCACCGCTGACCCCACTCAAACCCTTCCTACATATAGCGAAAAGGATTTTCTAGATATACTACACAGATATTTGTGTAGTGATGGCTGCTCCTCTTTTCCCACTGACTGAGAAATGTGACATTAATAACCAGAGAAGATACCCAGAGCCCAGAGAGCAAAATAGTTTTCAAGCAGGTAGATGCTGACATCTAATTACATCAGTATATCCCTTCTGTAGCTCACATTTACAGATACATACTCCAGAAAATAAAGCATATTGATTTTGCAAAGAACAGAAAGGGAGTCACCAGCCTGGAGAGCATGTCTGCACACGAAGGGGAGCATTATAAAAGTTCAGAGGCTTTCCGGGGGAAAAAAAAAAATCTCTAAGCTAAATTTAGAGTGCCTACATTTTTCTTATTTTATTAAAGAAGTAAAAATGTAGCTGCTGGAGCCCAACAATTAGACAATGACCACATCCTTCATTTCCACTTCAGTGCTCCCAAGGTACTCTGCTCCTTCCATGAAACCATCAGAAAACCCACCTTCAGTGCCTCACCTTCCCAGTCACACTGGAAATCTCACACTTTTAATCAAAGCATGTAATTGCAAGAGAATTATACTTTTCTCCTACAAACTAAATTGCCCCAAGTGTGGTAGATGACACAAAGAACCTTTGCTTCCTGGTACTGATAATTAAATTCTATAGCTCATTGTTTCAGATAAGTGCTTGTAGTTGTATGGGAGAGATAAAAATAATTTATTATTTTAAGAGGCTCTAATGAAAGTGGCAACAGGCTAAGAAAGGGTAGTTCACAGTCTTCCCCCAGCAGCACAGCAGGAAATAAAGAGGTTAAAGTTGGCACAAATTCACATGTAGTTTATTAAAACTTGGATGCTTCTGGTTTTCATGTCATTATACAATACATGAGTGACACAGGAAGCAAATAAGGTTTCAGCTGCATTTTTATGACTTAATCTTAAAGGTATGAATTCAAAGCAGGTCTGTACTGCTGAGAGAAAAATCTCTTTGAGCTGGGTTCTGGCTTCCCAGGAACACAGTCTGAGTCTGGGAATGACCACAGTTATTGTGCCAAGAATATTGCCCAGTCTGAGCTCCCGGAGGGGTACCTTGGAGGCAAGACAGATAAGGTGGTTCCTGTTGCTTCCTTCTCTGGGTAGAGCACACAGCAGCCTGTCTGCCGCATGCCCACCAAGAAGAAAGCTTTTGAAGCACGCTTCCACACAGATAGGTGCAGGCAGCCCTAGTTTTTCTCCCCTCACCAGCCACATGGCTTGGAGATGGAGTGTTTCATACAGACTCCGTGTAACCACAGCACACGGTGCTGTGCTTACATCCATGCCGCAGGCAAACATACGAGACTCCTTTGCTTACGTGACTTCAGGACTAACCTTGAGGTCAGCGTCCAGGGAAAACCAGCTTTTTCTACCTACCACAGGGAGTAAGGAGGTGCATGGCATGAAAGGGCCACAGCATGAGAGACCAAATGGGAGAAACTGTGTTTGGAAACTTGGGAAGGGGGTGCTAGCAATGCATGCAGCACTGCACAAGCCTTAATTCCATTAAAAGGAAAAATTCAAAACCAAACATTGTCTGACCTCTTTGCTTACAGAAACGTTCCTGAATAGGAGCTGGATATTCAGTCCTTGTGAAACGCTAATGCCTTTAGAGAGTCCTCCTCAACATTCAGTCATTAACGCTTGTGAGATGATGTTTCCTACACTAGAACAACGCAGTAGCCTGTGAAACTGAGTCTTCTGAAGTAACACTGGTGCAGTTATCTGTGCTTCCCTCCTTGTGCAACACCTCTCTTAATAATCAGGAAAGATGCAAAACCTAGTTATTAAACGATTAAATACATATTTAATGTATTTTTTGTAAACTGGTTAGGTCAGGTGTTAACAGAAAAAATATGAGAGCTGGATACCAGAAGGTTTCCAAATTTCTGGAGCAGTTGCTTACTTTAAAAAATAAAGCAGCAACCTATCGTGCTATAAATTAACCTTCAGGGTAACAAAACAGACTTAGAGCAAGAAGATCGTATTTGTCCAGACTTCTGGACAAGAATTCTGCCCCAATGACTAGGTTGAGTCGCTCCTGACCAAAGCACACTGACAGAAGCTGAAACTACAAAACAGGGTTTATTTCTTTAATTAGATAAAATGACTTGAAATTACAGATTTCTTGTTATTATTACATGACAAGCGTAAAGACAGCACCTCATCTCCCAAATGAAAGTTGCTATTACAGCTATTACAGCCAAGTAAGTTCAAGGAATTTTCACTGCTTTAAATGACTGAGGAATTACCTGCATCCAAAATGCCTTGTGCCAGGATTGCTCCAAACTTTGCCATAACATCATCGTGCTTATCATTGATCACTTTGGAATACAGCTGTCTGAACTGGCTGACCTGGATAAAAAAATAAAAAGAGAGAAAGAATATAAAACTGACTGCATGAGTCAAATATTCTGTCTTTACTGGAAGCATCCTGTATTTCTGCATCCTAGGATGACATTTATCTTTCCAATGGCTTTAGTCACTGGTGTTACAAGTCATCCACTACTAATTAATTACAGAGGCTCTCCCCACTTGAAGATACCCATCTAGCAATTTTGAAATAGTCAGGATGGATGTGCATTTCCAAACCACATTTTGCAGACCTTACAGGAATAGCCTGAGAATCTCTGGAGTGTCGCTGGAATAAAAGACCAACTGATGAGTTCGTAGCAAGAACCACTATGTGTTCTTAGGTGCGTGACACTGCGCTTTATTAAATTTCCTCCAGTTCCTACTGCTGGAACCCTCAAACCTATTCCGCTTTTCCTGCACAATATTTTTGCTGTATTGATAATGCCCCTATGGTGCGTCATCAGCAAATTTTGCTACTGCACTCCTACCTTTTAAGTGAAAATCATTAATGACAATATTAAATAAAGTAGTAGTTTATGCCATGGTATGTTCACCACAATATCTTAAGCACAAATTAGTAAGGGAAATTGCTAAACCTTTGCTTATATTATCATAATTGCTTCAAACAGCTTCATCTTTCACTGGTTCACCAAGTGTTGTAGGGACAGAACAATATCACATCCAGCAACATCTAAGGCTTTATCACAAATTAATAACTTACGTCTTAATATATAAAGCGAATCAATGATACAGCTCAAGTAATTTTTATAAACTGAAAAAGCAGACCAAGAAATCTCAATCTGCAACCCACTCAAAACCTGGGAAGCTGCATCCCTCCACAGCATGTCTGGAAGAACCTTTTATACCTCTTCCCTAAATTAATTTTAATCCAGATACCCATGTGACATTTTGTTTACTTTTTTTTTGTTTGTTTTCATACTAAGCCTTCACTTGAAATTTCTTCACTGAAAGCGTTCCCAAGCATTGGAACAGTCTGCCCAGGGAAGCGGTTGAGTCACTATCCCTGGAGGTATTTAAAGAAGGGCAGACGTGGCACTTAGGGACAGGTTTAGTGGGGGACTTGGCAGTGTTATGTTTAGGTTTGCCTCAATGATCTTAAAGCTCTTTTACAACCTAGATGGTTCTATGATTCTGTGCTCAAAAGCAAAGGATGTCTTTTCAAAACAGCTCCTTCAAGATGTGTTGAATGAGCTTCTCCCCACCACTGGTCCCACTTGTTGCTGGTACCCAGAGTCCTATTCCTACACTGGCAGCCATCGCCAGGGCTGCTTGGCAGCCCCACACACTTGGATTGAGACTGCATGTTTTCTGCAAAATAGTTCTGAATGCACGTTAACTCATCACACCGCTTAAAACACAGGTGCCCTAAGGAAACAGACACTCACTGGTCGACACCTTTTCAGCCACTAACCCAGCCATGCGACTTGTCACCCCTTCAGCACTGATGGCATCTAACCTGATGAGAGCTAAACCGGTCTGAGACGGCGAAGACACCAACGTTCATGGAAGTAAATCATGACCTGCTCAACACAACTGTACTAAAACTGTTTTTTGTTTTTTACACAAATGGTCAGTCTCACAACGGTGAAGCACCAGAGCAACCAGCCACTTTTAAACAGGAGCAGCGACGCTGAACAAAACACCACTTCTCCAGTAGAGCAGGAGGCATTTATTAAAACTGACTGGGAAAAACCAGCAGCTATTTCCTTTTTCAGCCTAAGTCAGTCCAGCAATTTGCGTGCTAATATTAGTTCTCTGTTCACCAATTCCCCTGGCATTAAAAAATTTTTACTTACTTGTCCCTGTCCCCAGAAGGAGGTGACTTAAATTTGCTTGCATTTATTAAAGCTAAGGAAAAGGAGCTACGTACATTTTCAGGGCAGTCCCACAGACAGATGTGTGTCAGGGAGATACTGCACGCACAAGACTGGGTTTATTCTGGGTGTACTAACCAAATTCTGCTCTTGCTTCACTCCATTTATGCTTTTTCATGCTCTCCTGATTTTTATTTATAAAAGCTTAAACTGAGGTTTACACATTTAAGACTTGGTTAACCAAAGCCTTGAGATATTATTTGGGACAGACACAGAGACAGAAGAACATGTAAAGCTACTGCTCTGGTTCAGATATTATTTGGGACAGACACAGACATAGAAGAACATGTAAAGCTACTGCTCTGGTTGAGCTGAGCAGCAGGATTCCAGCGGCTCTGTTTAGAGCCATAATTCTAGTGACTCTGGGCTCAGCTTCTGCGTTTGGAATATTTATAAAAGCAGATGGATGTTACAAAGCTCGTTCAGTGGGCTGAAATCTGGAATTTACACCATAACCAAATCTTCCACCAACTGTGGCACCAGGACGCCGTGCAGCACAGTGAGCTAACCGGGACACCAACAACTGCAAGGGACCAGGGGGCAGAAGCCTGGCTGCTAAACCTGAGCAGATCAATTGCCACCTCTCCAGGGGACACAGGTTACAGCAGGGAATCAGCCAAGAGCAGGCATTCAATGAAGAAGTGCTGAACAGCTTCAAACAGTCCTTATACCCTCTACTTATTAAAATACAAGATATGTAGTGCCACAGCGAGAGCGTTACACTTTCAGATAAATTCTGCATCCCTGTGCATCATGAGCCACGGACCACCGCCAACCCAGGAAAATGTACTGAGGAGGTGTGCCCTCAACATCAGTGGAGGCAAAATTGTTCTACGAAAGAGCGTGAGGCTACCCAGCTGGGCCTTAACCAGGCAAATCGAGACCGAAGCACTATCTCAACACCAGAATGAACGGTAGCCTGCACGCTTGTTCAGGCTGTTCCCATAAAGTTTCACAGGAGCAGATTTTTGACTGGATGGGGTCCCAGCTGTAAAACCTTCTTTGCTGCTGGGGAAAGCCTGCTTTGGCAGCTCTCGCTGAAGGCATCAGCCTCACATGGAGCCACTGCTCCATCTCTTTGGAGAAAGCAAGAGCTGTACAGACAAAAACTGGGTTCTGCCTTTGCTGCCGGGGCACTCACCTCCTCCAGAACGGAGCAAGATGCCAACACACAGCTTCATTTCTTAAGCTGTTGAAGCAAAATCTGCCAGAGTTTGTCTAGTAGAGCCCTTTAATCTGCTACTATTTTTTCCTCAAACCACAGCAACGAGCACATCCCAAGCTACTGAACAGGTTTATTTAATATGCCATGAAACCCATCAGCTCTGTTTCTCCCTTGAAATCTTCAAGCACTCTCAAAATTTTATAGCATTTGGAAATGCAATGAAGAAATTTCTTTGGGCAACTTCCAGTAGGAACACTAAAATGTAGGCAGTGACTCATGTCATCTTTACTAACAGTATACACACTCCAGTGTGATAATTAGTGCTGGCTGGAATTACATGTCACTGATTTCAAACGAAGCCAAATGTGCAACCTTGGAAACACTGAGGAAGCAACACAGGCTTTAAGACGTGAGAATGACACAGCACCATTTCCTACCACAAGCCCGAGGGGCTGGTACTTATCATTTCTCAGGTTGTTTACCACTTCTCCCTCCACCAGTCAACACTCGTGCACATGGCGATGAGACTGTTGGGATTTAACAACAGTTAACTAAGGGAAACAGCAGCAGGTGATGTGCATGGTGCTTTTTGCAAATGCAAGCTCTACGAAGAAGAGTGTTTTGGAATCTGTTTTTAATAAAACAGGGTTTAGATAGAACATGCAGTTTATCTTATTTGAAAGCTGAAGTTACTCTGCACATACTAGCTCTCTTGAAAGAGTATACCCAATGCAGAAGCATCGAACAGTAACAGGCTTACGTGAAGGAAGGCAGAGGTGCTACCAGAATGCTGCAAAAATCATTCTTGCATCCTAGCAAGACCTTGCATTTCATCTAAATGGGGGGAGGAAAAGAGCAACCTGGTCCTGGTTTCTTCACAACACCTTAAAGATAATAGGCTAAGATGATTGAAGGTGGATGGAGGAAAAGCCTTGACCTTGCTTATTATCTTCTCATTTTGCCAAGATGACTATCCTAACACAAAACCAGGAAAAAGTAAATTCAATTCAAGATGTTAGACATGTAGTTTGTCTCCAAAACTGGTGCTTTAATTGCCCTGCAGGTCACAAATACATAATGAAGTTGGCATTGATTTCTGTTACAATGATCTCATCACATCTATAATTTAGGATTCCATTTCACAAAATAAACTTGTTATTGTTCTATATCCTGCACTAATATGGTTCTTAAATGTATCAACAGAGGTCAGGAAAAAGCACGCTGGCTACATATGAAGGAATTGTGTTTCAATTCTAACGAGGCCACATCAGCTTTACACAAGATTTGCTCCTCCTTTTGGCACTTAAGCAACTTGCAAGTTCAAGGGACCTCCATAGGAGGACAATTCTTTATTTAAACTCTTTATTTAAATTTAAACCCTTGAAATTATTTGTTTAAAGAGCAAGCGCAACAAAGAGGAAGATGAATACAAAGGAAAGAAGACAGCAAAGGTGATTCAAAGGCATAGATCTAAGATCTCTCACCAAAAAAAAATAATTATTTTAAACCAAAATACTTTGATTCTTAAATCTGTTTATTGCTTGCATTTCAGCATTGCAGTACTCAGCTCTCAAAACTCTGAAGTTAGTTTTTTATTCCTGAAAAATCTAATATTGTCTTTTTCCAATACCTGTAAATACTTAAAAAAAAAAACAACTTTGCTTTTAAGCCTTGTTTCCTGTTTAATCTTTTTTAACAGACCTTCTCACCTATGCAGAATGGATGCAGCAGCAGTAAATGCCCTTTGCAATCACAACCCCAACCCTGGTACCAGGGAGGACGGCTGGTACCAGACCCACTAATGGTTCTGCAGTAGATTCTGAGGGGAATAATCTATGGGAAACCAAGGCATTTCCATGAGCAGATATGGTGACTTTTTTGTGCTCACGTGAACAGAAAAATTGGAGCAAAGAACATTACTAGAAAAGTTTGAGAAACAGCTTATTACTGTGCATTCCCCGTGTCTCAGATTCTAATGCGAAGGGAGGGAAGGAAGAGAAAATTCTGAAGACAGAATTTATGTAAAATCTTTTGGGAAGCAGGATAAAGCAAGGCAACTACTCTATCTGCTTAAGGAAGATGGTTTGCTACCAGCCTCATCCCAAATTATCACCAGAGAATTTAAAGTCCTTCTAACCCAAAGCTCACAAGCAAGAAGTCTATAAAAAAACCCCCAAAAAACCCCAACCAAACAAAAAAAACCCCAACCAAAAACACAAAATGGACAACACCAAAGTGAAAAATAATGACAGGAAGCTGGTCAGACTGTATCTCACAATCTTCATTAAGATCACCACCTCTCACATGCAAAGCATCAGGAAATATTAGGCAGCAGTGAGATAATGAGATGTAAAATTTAGCTTCTCTAAAGGACCACAAATACAGCTTGTGGGCCATTAAATCCATTGTGCTCCTCTTACTAGCTGCTTCTCCAGCAATGCAAACACTCACATCCCTCAGGTCAGACACTCTGGCACACAGTGCACCAGTGTGCCAGTTAGGAATCTAATCAGATCAAAACATATCATGGTAATACAAAAGTGGCTATTTTTTGAACTCTACCCTTTCACATCAGAGTAAAATACTTTTTCTTCAGACTGGCAGAGAGCTCCAGAAAAAGTTTCCCATGGATAATAAATAACTTAATTGGCAACATATTCCTCAAAATATTCCTTTCACTTTCGAGCAAGAAACTCTGATGGTTCTAACTTTTGGGGAGATAGAGCAAGTAAAATTGTTATATTCTGTATTTAGTTCCTAAACTGGCAAACTATTTCAGGGACTCCTTATTTGTTTATAATCTGTAGGATTTGGGGGGGGATTTTTTGTTTGTTTTTTAATATCTGCAGTGCTTCTGTGACTGGGTAATGAACTGTCTTCTGTATCGATATGATGCAACACCACACATATTCTTGCTCAGAGGGCTTTAGTGTAAAGCTTTTTCGGATCCTCAAACGATTTTTAAACAAGCCACTGACCCCCAGAAATTCTTGCTCAGAGGGCTTTGGTGTAAAGCTTTTTCGGATCCTCTCCCGATTTTTAAACAAGCCACTGACCCCCAGACTATAGATCTCATCCTGTATTTGCCAGCCAACTATTTTAATCACCCATTTAACGAGCCTAGGTATTACACACGCCTCTGAAGTCAAGTTACCAGGCCTGTCTGGGGAAAGAGATCTGACCTATTACCCCCCTCACATGACTGGTATTTTTGCTAGCTGTCTTCCTGTCTGCACTCTTCTTTAGGACACACAGATTCTTTCACCGATCACCTCAAAAGGACTGAAAACCCAACAGACAGACTCAGTAAGTAACCCAACAGTCTCGGATGCCTGACTGATTCAGAGCTGTCCGCAATTCCCATCCCGAGATGATTAGAGTGCTCTGCAAACTGAGATTAATTTATTCTCATAATGTCCTTTCACAGAAGAAAGTGTCATTCTGATTTCCTTTTCAGGTGGGAAACTGAGGCACAGGAGAATGAGATCATTTGCCCAACATTAGAGGAGCAAAGAATGATTCAACCTGATCTCCTCTCCTGAGGGCTGGCATTCCAAGCACCTGACCAAGGAAGAAATGATAAAAACAAAGACTTTGTATCTTGGAAGATGAGGGGATCCAACAGAACTCCAGTGTTCTTCACTTGCTTATTCAGTTGCACTACAGTTCTGATAATATAAACTGTCTGCCAGCAAATCTTCATGTTCCATGACTTGGAAATACCCAAGCACCCGTATTTGTAGATTTCCTGCGCTGACTTTCCCAAGTAAAATTTGCCACTGGACAAAGAGGTTTTTTTTCTTTCTCCCTATCCAAATGCAGTAAAAAGGTGGCTGGTTTTATCACAGTTCAACTTCTAGAATGACATTAATAAAAGCAATCCAATACAACAGATGAATCGCAAAGTACCAGCTACTGCTCTGCCTCAGCACTCATCAGTGCAGGTGAAATGCGGAACCTCAGAGCTTCTATTAATGCAGACTTTTAGACTGTACAAATGTTTGCATATCATCACCTGTCATATATTCACAGGGCAATCTATTTTTAAAAGCCAAACACAGCATATGCAATCCCTTTTTGCCTTCTGAGCAAAAAGAAAAACTCCATTAAAAAAATGTGTTTGCTATAAAGCCAGTTCTGACAGCAGAAGCTGTTTCACCTGAAAGGTGTAAGACTAGCTACAAAAGAAACAGTTCTAACAGGACTTCCCTGCACCATGACCACATCCAAAACTAAGTTTACTATCATAGAAAACAATTTCTTTACTAAATAATGGTGCTCACGTAAATCACGAGCATACAGGCTTCAGTACATGTTAGGGGAAGACAGTCACTTGCGTATCATTACAATGTGCCTTTTAAAAATAGAGCATTTATTCTTGCAATGCCTGGAGTTAAAACACTGCCATCTATCAGGCATGTTTCAATCAACATGCGTCGCTCCCGCACGCAGAAGTGCACGTTCTCATCCATGCAGGAGTTTCCTGCTGTGTGTTCAGCTCTGGCTCTTTACAAGGCACATACACTCTCTTGCTGACGCTTACATACAGTGCCCAGCGCTGAAGTTTTGGCATCCCAGACCATTTTTCCACCTAACAAGCCGGTATGTAAACTATGCCACGTTACCTTTGGGCAGGTAATCTCAGTCTGCTGGATCATGATAAGGGCAGATGCAATCAGAGCTCCTTGACGTACATAGTTCACAGGATCATTTGTCATTGGCTCAAGCAAATTAATTGCTTCCTAAAAAAAACACCCAAGAAATAAGCAGTCACAAAGTTAATATTATTATTCTTAGTATCCCAGGATTCAGTACTCTGAACTGAACACTTATCAAACTGATGCTATCAGATATACTTTTAAATGTATTTTGCCTGTTCTTGGTAAATGAAGCAGAAATCTGCATTTCTGTGGATTTCAATCTAAAAATCGGGAAGAAAAAAACCCCACAAAACCCAAGCGATAGATGGAACAAGATATACCTGCAGAAATAGGGCAACAGATAAACAACAGCTGTTGTAAGCAACAGACGCATTCATCACATCAGAACTAGCGACATGCCTGAAGTAGTACACACACATTATACACTTTCTCTGCCTTTCTTTCCAACAAAATACATCAGCGTTACCTTAATTTTCTGCATAAGGAACAAATGAACCAGAGATATCAAACAACACGTTGGAGATTAGAAAATGAGATGGCAAAACAATCCAGGTCCCAAATTCTTGGCCCTACATTATATTGTTAGAACCTATAAGCATTTAGCATCATATGAAAGCATTCATTTCAAACCTATGTCAAGTGGGGCTGCCTCTGAGCATCCATACAGTAAATTTAGGTTTTGAAAACATTTCAAAATGCTCTATTGCTTCTTCAAATTCAGTAACTTCCCAGCTAAGTGCAACAGGAACATGACCCACGATGATCTATCAATAGCATTCCTTTCAACGCAGCCATTGATTATGAAAAGCTATAACAGAGTCTATCGTAATCAATGCTGCTTAGATGTACCCAAGACCAGCATGTGCAATTTGCTGGCATCTCAGACTAAATCATATCTTTAGGCACATTTTTTCATCTCCACTTAAGAGTTCTGCCACTTTGCAAGCCGTGACTTAAATATACATAGAATTATTACAGGCACAAATTCATTTCTAAGCGTGCAAGGTCCTCAGCACAGATTAGACAGGACAACAGAGCTCATCTAAACTCACAAAACAAAGATGAGATCCCTCCTCTTCTTCAATTTCCTTCAGCTATCCAGTCCCTCCCCCTTCCCTGTGCTAGCTGCAGCCCTTGTCTCACCTCTCAGTGAGCTTTTCCAGCTCAGTAATTCAAGAGAGAACTGTTCCCTTTTTTATCTGGGTCAGTTTGCTGTGAGTTTGTGTCTGGATCAGCTCACTAGGGAGCTTGACATGAGACAGAGCAAAAGGTGGCAGGAGTGATGAAGACTACCTGTTTCAACAGCAGCAAGTTATTAGTGGGCTCAGCCAGCCTTCACCAACCAGCTCTTCAGATCTAAGCAGAACAAACCCAAGGTAGCAGCAGTTTGTACAGCCATGGGCTGCACAGATAAATTGGGTCTGCGGCAACACAAGGGCTTTCTAAAAGCTGTGAAGCAAGCTGTTAGATACTCTTTGGAACAGGAGAGATAACAGTGAGACAGCCATCCTAAAAAGCTCAAAGAGCTCTTTTAATCTATTTTGTGATCTTCTGATTACTCAGCCCAGATACAACCACGGGGCAATCTCTTGTATGGAGCTCTCTCCTGTCCATACTTAAACCGAGGACATGAACAAACACGAGTGCACGATTCTCCCAGCACAGACCCCTCTCTGTGTTACTTCTGTCAGGGTGAGGCTTTCAGAAACAAGCTGATTTTATACAAAACACTATTTCTAAGAACAACTTCTAGAATAACATCATGCCTTTGCTTAGACTGCTTTTGCCAACTGAGCTGTCTAGGAGGCTGTGCTTCTCCACCTGAAGGTGACTCATTCATTCTTTGGCACACATTCAATCCCATGTATGGAACATCCACTACGACAAAAAGCTGAACTTTTCCATCTCCAAAGCTGAATATATTTGGGCCTTCAAAACCTACTAATATAAGCCCCAGAAGACACATCTGCATGTAATCAGACAGTTTAGGTCTTTATCACACAATGTATCTGGAAATAAAACAGACTGCTTTGGGAGACTCAAAACGTTTCCATTTAAATCAGCTTGTCAGATGCAGCAGGTTAAAAACAATTAGCTCCTTGATTCCACCTTCCACTTGAGAATAAATCAGCTTGGATAAAAGTAGGGCTTTCAGTTTGCTTTCAAGTCTGCGTGCCTCAGATACTGAAGGCGGCAGGCAGCGCATGTCAACATTCTGTGCGTTCAACACCACCACTGACATGCTGGGGAGCGCTCACTTGCAAGAGCCACAGACCAACTGTTTAACACTAGCTGAGGAAGGGTTTAGATAAAGTGTGAGATTTATCAAAGACTCAGAAGCATGAAGCATTCCTTCCACATGGACAGTCTGTGAACCTGTTTTGAAACCGTGGTTCAGTATCAGTACAGACTATATACACATGTGGGTGAAGCAGAGGAAGCCTATCCTCAAGTTTACTTGATGCTTGTCCCAGTGAGGGCTCATTTCTTTTGAAACTGTGGTTCAGTATCAGTACAGACTATATATGTGGGTGAAGCAGAGGAAGCCTATCCTCAAGTTTACTTGCTGCTTGTCCCAGTGAGGGCTCATTTCACACAGAAGTGGGAATCCTTCTACTCTAAAAGGTCCCTGCTATCGTCTGTGAGAGTCATCCCTCACTGACACTTATAAAGCAAGAATAAAAATTACTGGCTGTGAATTATACACCTGAAACTACAGTAAATTTCAGTGAATGTCATTGCACTCTGCTTCACTACATGATCTTCCATGAATTGTTTATTACAGAAAAGCAGAAAGGAG
Organism: Pterocles gutturalis; assembly: GCF_000699245.1. Classification (NCBI taxonomy): domain Eukaryota; kingdom Metazoa; phylum Chordata; class Aves; order Pterocliformes; family Pteroclidae; genus Pterocles; species Pterocles gutturalis. The sequence goes on from NW_010130990.1 coordinate 33,205, forward strand.
CTAGAAGTTACACAAAACACCTGCTGTTTTCCTGTCACTGGCACCCCCCTGCTCCCCCTAAAGCAGTCTGTACAAGATCAACTCCAAGGGCAAAGGAGTATTCATTTTGGAGTACTGAACACACATTTAAAGTTCAGTGGCAACTTGACAGTAAGAAAACTCTAAGAAAGTTTTGAAGACAAAATTCCAAGAATGTGGCAATAATGTATAAAAACATTCTTCTACTTGATCTATTCTGTACAAGCAGGAAAAGAATTGTTATGCCCAAGACAGTTAAAGAATTTAAAGAAGTACTGCTCTACTCCAGCTGGCTAGCAGTGTGTATGTGTGAGAAATCTGATCGGTGACATTTCTGCACAAACGTCTCTGTGGTAGGAGAGAGCAGAAACAGTTTTGGTAACAGATGCTGCTGGTCCTCACCTTGTTTCCAGTGCCCGCACAGCAGATACCCAAAGCCATGGCAGCCCCATAACGCACATGGGGATTGTAGCTCTCTGACAGCAAAGAAACCACGCTCGGACACTGCTCAGGAGTCCTAAAGAAAGGCAAAAAAAGAATATTTATTATTATTATTCTTGTTTAAAATATGGAGACTTCACTCTGTTCATACTGGAAACTTTAAAACTGCCCTTCCACACTGTATGTTTTGCATTTTTCAAATTGCAATCAGAGGGGTAGAACAAATGGACTAAGAAGAGAACAGGGAAGGGCACAAATGAATAAGCTTCCCTATCACTTCAGATATCACACAGTTCCCACTACTAAATAGTGCATATTTTCTGCCTTTAAAAGATTACCCAGCAGCATGATATATCTACTGATATTGAGGTCTCTATCTCTAGAAATCATGCTGCTGTGACAGACTTTCCACTAGCAGAGGTTTACTCTCCATGAGAAACAAAGTACTAAATCTCCCATCAGCAGACACAAAACCCAGCTCCCGTACTCAATCAGCCTTCAAGGTTGGTGGGTCCCAAACTCACTTTGGCAATCACGGCTTCTGCTGACTCCTCCTCACCCCCGCCTGCTGCTGTAAATCAAAGCATGTGAGGAATGCTGACACAACACAGCTTCCAACCAGCGTACCAGCACCCTCCACTGCTGCCTCCTTACAACACCATACCGCGAGGCTGTTGCCTTTTAAGAGACCTGAGAAGGGAGCATACGCTCCATGCCTCACCTGCTGGGAACCAGTGTCCTGCTGGTCATTACACCAGAGCTTCTACCCAGCGCTATGTGAGGTGAAAGGGAACCCTTAAATTTCCCACAGCAAGAAGCACGTGCTGCTAATGCAAACAGGCTTGTGACTATTGAGTATTTCTGAAGTAGGGCAGAACTCGCTTACAGGTACAGATATATCGATTTCCCTCCTGTCTTTGTAGTAGTATTTATCACTCTTATTTTTCATGCCACACAAACCACTTCATAATATTGTACCCTGCCAATTTCAGCATTTCTAATGCAGCAAAGGCAATGTTGTTTGTAAAATAAGCATCTTTGTGTCAGACAAGTCTGCATTCTGAACTCATAGGCATCACAGGCACATCCATCACAGCTAATCTGTTAAATTTACCCAGTCTCATGACACCATAAACATAAGAGCAATGCAGGAATCCGGTTTGGAAGTACATGCTCATGAAAAAAAGATAGGAAACTAGAAATTGCAAGTGATTTAATTACAGCAGCCCAGACTAGCTTTTTAATTGTCACATTCACAATCCCAAAAGCAGTCTTGCAAGCCATTTACTTTGACTATAAACTGATTTCAGATTGAAATGTACAAAGGAAGAGCCAAGAACACCTTTGTTTTCACTTTCCTTCTTACATTTGCTGCACTGGAAGATGGAGGCTGGAGGGTGGCGGCAGTGCCTGTTGTACACAGGAAACACGGCATCGTGCCTGTCTATCAAAGCACTCAACTACTCAAGAGGTAGAAAAAACATTATAGATTACGCTCCAGCATTAGTTTTATTTAAATGAATACCCGACTCATAGAAAACAGAAGTAAAAAAGACCCGAAGCAACAATCTAGTTCGTTCTGTTCTTTCACTGCGACTGGGGACAGGAGGCACACTCATGCTTCAGTTGTACTCCACACACAGAATCAGTTCATTTCTGCTCCAGCTATTATCTCTTCCCATTTCAACACTTTCCCGTAGTCTCTGATAACTAGTCCTAAACTCCACTTTACACCCCTCTTTCCTGCTCCAGTTTATTGCAGACAGGCTCCAGTGCTGCCTCGAGTGCTGCTGAAGGGACCTAAAGGCACCCAGGTTTCAGAGGTGACCCAATCCCTCGGCAGTACCCAGGTCTCCTGCCTTGCCCCTGCTTCCAGCAGTCTGTTTCTTTACGAGTTTTTCTAAAACATCCACATGGGGAAAGAATCCCATCTACCACCACTACCTTACCAAAAAAAAAAAAAAAAAAAAAAAAAAAAAGTAAAAAAACCAGCACACCACAACCTTCCAAACAGCAGGGAAAAAAAAAAAACCCCACATAAAAGAAGAGAGGAACAAACACGAAGTTGCTGGAAATGCTGCTGCCTTGAAGGTGCAGCCGTGATGATAAATGTTATGAAAGGGGGGAGACCTGGGAAACGGAACAATTCTGTCCTGCAAGGAAGCAGTAGAAGGGAAGCCTGTAAACTAAGACACCTCCTGTCAGTGTGCTGCTCCAATAACAGCTTGGATGCTGACGACGTTTTCTTTTAAAATGAGCTCATGCGGAGACCAGGAATCACAAATCCTATAATAAATGAGCCCAAGCATTCAGCTGCACAGAAGACTTTAGCTCTTGCACAAAGACTCTTAACACCTTTGTGTTTGCTTTACTTCAGCAAATGTTGAGCAGGCAGATTGTGAGCCAAAGAAGAGAAAAACATCTTCTGGAAAAGATGTGATTATGCACTTCGAAGCGTCACTCATTAAATTCCTGTTCAGAAAGCTGGATTTTCTAGAATCATTAACTTGGACACATCTTTGTGTCTGCAGGCTCAGAAATTCAACACAGTTTTTATTATAAGATCAGGATTAATGTACACTAATTGGTTACGGAATTCTTGGCCAGATTTACATTATCTGTAGCCATTATTTTAGATGCTTTTATCTCAAATTATCCATAAAATGGTCAAAACATTTTGACAAGGGGCCCTCTGTAAATGCACTCTGGGAGTTGAAGATACTTCAGGGGTCCCACCACTTTCCCCAGTAACAGAGTCTTCTCGACCCTGAAATCTTCAAAAAGTGTCTTGCCACATAATAGAGAACTAAAAGGCAGGACCATAAGTGGGGAGAGGAAGCTGAAGAGCCTTGTAAAAATGCTCATCAGAGGAACAAGACTTCAGCATATACAAGAGCACTGTTGGCATCAATGCCTAAGCTGTAACATTTGCTTCCTCGCTCTATGGTCGAGACGCTTTACAAAGTTTTACAGACTGTTGCCAAAGATTGGCCCATATAAATCCAAAATGACACTTAGTAAAATTCATAAAACGCAAAATAATTCTGTCAAACGATCAGAAGAAAAATTAAAGAGCCCTCATAAGCAGTTACAGGCTGCAGTTGTGCTCCCGTGGCATTACTTCCAAAGGTAATCCAGTTGGGGAATACGTTTAAAACACGACCATGTTCTCCTCCCGCTGGCCTGAGGCTTTCACCCTTCGCTTAGAGGACAGCCACACGAGCTGCTGACTTGACATCAGCACAATGGAGGGGCAGCCCTGCTGCCGACCGAGGGTTTCCACTCCACTGGTGCTAAGCCCCACCAGGTTCCCAAACCACATCCACCCCCTTGGCTCCCTGCGGGAGACCTCCACCACCCTGCTGTGCTGGTGGCTGGAACAACGTGGTTATTGGGGAGAAAGCTCTGGTGGGAGAGGGAGAGAAGTAACAAAGAGTGTGAGAAAACAGAAAAACAGTACTAAAAAAAAGATAAATGGTTTATCAGAAGTCACACTCAGCAACAGACTACTCTCAGTCCTAATACGGCCATCTGTTGTTATTCCAAGCTAAACACAGTCGATAACATCACATGAAATACCAGGACAACATCTGAAGATTTAGTGGGCAGGAGTTTCATCTCCAGACACAAATTCCCCATCTCCTTAAATGTCATAGTAAAAATTCTAAACCTGGAGCATGTTTAACATATTTTTAGGACAGAAGCAATGTACCATGGTCCTCCAGCCTGACCTTGCCGTAGCAGCCATTTCATCTAAAAATTTCTACATTAAAGACTGAGGCATGTCTCTAAACGGGGTGTATATTGTAGAAAGCTAGTCTGGTTTTTAAAAATAGGTATTGCCTAGCTTTAATGTACTGGTTCCTTCCCTTCTTCCTAACACAGGTTTTGCTCAAGCAGTTTGCTTTTGCCATTACATTTTACTACAACAGCAGAATGACAGCAGAAGAACAGCCTGATTATTTCCTTCTTTTTCATCTGAAAATTGCTCAACTGCTCCTACGTAAGCCATCAAAACAGACGTCACTGAACCCAGACCCATGTACAAAAAAACCAGCGTCACAACTAGCTTCAACTTTGCTCTCTCTGTTACCAGGAAACTAAATAAATCAAGAAGCCTAAAAAGCCTCTAAGCTTCTCCTACAGGACTTCTACACAGCGGTCAGCTCCAGCTGTGTTTCCACCCTACACCACGGTACGTTTCGCTGTTGTGATACATGGGCTGCAGATGAAGGAATGCCTCCCAGATCCAGTTTGTTTGTTTCAAGAATTCATTAGCAAAACCGTAAAGAAAAATAGATACACCAAGAGAGTCATGAGAGATTCTCAGCTAAACATAATAGCTAGCACTTTATTATTTTTACTCACCAACTGGTTGCTCTCAAAACCTTCACGAGAGACAAACACCCTGTGTGGCTAAGAATTTTGAATCTTCACTGAAACAGAACCAGAGAGAACACAAAGGAACTGCTGAACTCCTACTCAATGACCTTAGCCTTAGCCTCAACTTTGATCTCATTCCTGGGGATGTTAATCTCCTGGACACAATTAAATATAAGTGACATGTATATAAATACTGTATTATAAAAAGTTGATATTTAGCTTCTAAGCGCCCAAGAATTTCTGAGAAACCAGAGAAAGTTTTGGATTCTTTATTACTTCCAAAGAGAGAGGAAATAAAGTTTTTCTTAAACCTCTAGTGCAAAAATTCACAAAACAAAACCCAGGAAATAGACTAACAGAGACCAATATGAACAAAACCACCCAGACCAGCTGGACACAGAAGGTGGCCAGTTTTCCTTTCAATCCATGATGTTGACCATGGAACGTTCTCCATAGTTTGTAGCAAACCCTGAAATTGTATTTCCTGTTCACTATGAACCATTTCTTACAGCAGGTCTATTAGGATCTGTAAGGTACCTAAACTGAGCCTTTTTCTGAAGGTAATACACAACGGCAACATCTGCAGACCTGTAATTCTTTGTAGGCTTTGCCCACAAGAGCCTTATTGAGCTACTGAAAGTTGAGGAACACCGTTAGGTACATTGACTCTGTTTGACAATCCACTTGAATCTTTTTTTCCAAGAAGCATGCAGCAACACCACAAGACAAATTAAAAACTCTGATTGCCATATCTTGAAGCATATTTCACTTAGTGTCTTAGATCACAGCCCAGTTAGAATCACATCCGAATACCTCTGTGCAGTTTATCTCCAATTCTGTAAATTACACACCTTGAAGGTTAGAGGACTATTGCCATTTCTCTTTATATTTCAGCAATATTTAAACATGAAACCTTGTATAGGTAAGTAAATAAACAGAATACTGACAATAAACATCATACTGGTCTTGTGATTGAGACTAAAAATGGAAGCCTCTGAAACATCACTAACATACACTTATTTTTTAGTCTAAATATTTAAGGACTTTACAACTCAGTGAAAAATGAAGTGTCAAAGATTAAAGAAAAATGTCAAATATATCTTTGAAATTCCTCATTAAGTTTCCCCAGTCATATTTCAAAAGATTCTAAATATTTATAACTTTCTGAACTATTGGACATGAATTTATCATTTGACACAGAACTACTTCTGCAAGTTGCTTTGGCGGTGCAGTGAGAAAAGAAAAGAAAAGCTTAAGAGAAGTTTCATTTCATCCATGAATGAGTTAATACAGGAGGAATGCAGATCTCTAATTGCACAATTTGCAGTCGTTTCTGAAGGGACTGCGTGCAACAGAAGGGCAAAAACACAGAAGATGGAAAACCTGCGGAGAAAAATGCAACAAACTGACATATTGCGGTGCAGACTAAGGAACAGAAACCCCATCTCTTCCTCTCTCAACAGAAAGGACACGATCTATTCCTGTGCCAGGAATTTCCTGCAACTATCTCATGTGCAACACAGAACTTCTAGGAGGGCTCCCCCTGTTAGGGGATGAGGGTGAGCGCTGCCAAAAGCGGATGAACTCGAGGGATAAGCACCAACTGAGCAACACTGCCACCAATACCCGCTCACAGCGAATGTAGACGTGGCCCCAGTCAAGTAAAATAGCATTGGCAATCTGAAAACAGAAATAACAGCAAAAGGTGGGGATAAAAAATATCTATGCATGGTTCAAATATTCCAGTTATGGTGGACCAGGAGTGGGGTCAAGCAAGACTGAGGGTTTACCAGTTGTTAACACAGGAGAGGAGCTGGAGCTGGGCGCCAGGCAGAGATCTGCACAAAAAGCCCAGCCAGAAGCATACAGTGAAGAACTTGCTGCAGATCTGTAACAGATATACAACAGGAGGATATGCTTCTCAGAAATGATTCAAATCTGGGAAAGTTAAAAAAAAAAAAAAAATCACAAAAGGCAGAGAAGCTTTCTGGCCATCTGAAATGCAACAATGCACCAAGCACACACACGTGCTATGCAAGCCTGCACGCAGCTGAACTCGGATCATCTTCCTCTGCAAGTTCCTAAGAAAACTCTGGTTTCATCTGTACTTAAAAAAATCATCTCCTTTTCAATTAGATATGAATGCGTTTATACAGCTTTCATCAGAGCTACCCGCAGGCAACAGTACAGCCTTCAGCTCCTGCTTCATCAAGGTGCCTCCCCCTCCCAATTTATTTAATTTAGCCATTCTAGTTGCTAAAGAGATGATTTTGTCATATAAATTACATTATAGCATCCACTGAGGCATTCCAGAGAAGTGGGAACACTTGATTTTCACTTTGACCAAAACATCTCTTTACCACGGTACCCAACAGCGATGCTTCTCAGATGGTAAGATCTGGGAAGAGAAGTTATAAAAAGGTAACGCAGAACTCAAACTGACAACGCTACACTTCTGTAACTCTGATACTTCCCCCACACTGAAGCGACTGAGAAATAGTGTCTACTGTGCTGTGAAAGAGAAAATGTGAAAAGTAAACAAAAAACCCCAAACCTCTTTCAAGATAATGCTTCATCTCCAGCACAGGCTTTCATCAGTAACTGACGCTGGTGACTAGCAGATGGTTCTGATAGATGCACTCTCTATTTTTTTTTCCTAGAAGTTTTAATTCTGTTCTTTAAATTCAGAGACGTGACATGAAGTTTTTTTTTTTTCCCCATTTATGATTCAGACATACTGCCAATAGCCCCATCTCCAGAAAGTGGTAATAATTCCAGCCACCTTTCAACAAGGAAAGAAATAGCTCAAGTGCCAATGGTGACGGGAAACAAGCTTCATCTGTACCATCAGAAAGAGTGAACGCTGGCTGCATTTAATGCAACAGAAATTTTGGTAAAGACTTCAAGTACAGTTAGATTAATGTCAGGAGAGCCTTCAAGATTTATAAAATAAAACAGAAGTTCATTAGACATAGTTGAGCTTAAGGAAAACAGATTTCAAATGCTCGTGAGCCCAATACAGTATTGTCCTCTCTTGATTTCTGCTTTTTGTGTATTTTCATGTGCTCTACTCTCTCAGTACTCTCAGGGGTGACAACGGGGAGGTGGCCAGAAGAGGAAACAGAATTACCATAGCTGGATTAATCTTTATTTTCTACTATATACTTTTCTGAAAAAAAAAAAAAAAACATATCAAAAGTCAATTGCAAATGAATACAGCACGGAATCTTACTGAATGTTTCCTTTAAGAAGGAGAAATAAGGAACAAGTGAAAATTACTGTGCTGGTAATACTATTGTATGATCCGAACACACTTTAAGTCAAGTATTTCTATTAATTTCTGGCAGCAGCTTGCTTTCTTTCTTTGGCCCCTAAGTAGCTGTATCTTAAAGATATGAATGCTTTTTATTTTTTTAAATAAATATGAATTGATTCACAGTTCACTGAGGACTCGATTCCCAGCTGAAGCCTGGCGAGCACCAGCAATTCATGGAATGTAATGGCCGGTGATACACGGGGGGTGACACCATGATCTCATGGTCTCTTCTGGCCTTAAACTCCAGGACTCGATTACACCCTTGTCCAGCTGAAGCCCTTGGAAGTGAACTCCGTTTCCATTTTAACGCAGAACTATAAGATGAAGTTAGAGAAAGTACACACATCTGACTGAAAGTTGGAAGGTGAACACTTGTGATAACAAAAAGCAGCTGCACGAAGAAAGATTTAAAGTAACAGCACACACACTTTAAACAGTGTGCTAGACAATACCTTCACTAAATTAGCCAAGAAAAAAACTGGAGTATTTACAGGGCAGTAGAACTTTGCAGGGTTAACTGTGCTTCCGTCTAGAGAGCAAGCAAGCAGGGAGCGGGCAGGCACACACTGCTATGTTCACAGAGCCGCTATACTGTCCGGGAAGGGTGTTTACAGGATCTGCACATCCTGCACAGCTACAGGAGCACACACTATAGTACTGCGACACTGAATCGATTAACCCTCTCTGGCTCTTTTCCAGGCAAACCCCCACTCATTCACTTCCCTGCTTTTCAAGCACCGGAGCTGGATACACCACAAAGAGTCAACCAACACGCAAGGGTCGCAGCAGCCTGCAAGCTTTGCTAATGAACAAAGAGAAAACTGCACACAGACTCTGCTAATCACTTAGGTAAAATCACCGAATAGAAGAGAAAGGACAGCAAAAAAGAACACAACCTTATTTCTGTCTTTTTAAAATGCAGCAAGAGTTATTCTTCTCCCTTCAAGAGTTGGAGAAAAGACCTGGGTAAGAAACAGTTTTCCCAAAATAGAAATTCTTAATCTTGGTGTTAGAAGAAATGTAAGTGCTAAACAAAAGCACACAAAGAGACAAACTTTAGAAAAATTATAAAAAAACCCAAACCAAATGAACAATTTGTTTTCCAGAAAGTAGTGAAAAAAATCTTATCTTAAAACCCACCATGTGATGAAAAAGAAAATTTACAAAGGATCTTCCCGGATGCGAAGTGAACTCTACTAGAATGCAAGAGAAAGAGGTAAGGCTTTCTTCACCTGAAAATTGCAACACATCAAATCTTCTCAATAACTGAGCGTTCATTCAGCTTAACGCTGTGACAGCTGCTTTAGTCTCTGCTTAAAAGGGGAAATGTAAGCGTTAAGTCTGCAGCAGAGTTGAGAGAGACAAAGAGAGAGGGAGAGAAAAGGCTGTGCTTAATAAAAGCCCTGCTCAGATTACAAAAACAAGCGGTTTACTCACCCCCCCTTCAAGTAATGGGTAAATTTAGATGTCTCAGTTCCATAAATCTTTACAGTCCCCTTGAGACTGTCACCAGTGTTTTATTGTCTACAGTTTCCTGACCCTCACCTGATAAATGAGGAACTGTAGACACTAAAACAGAGACCTCATACATCATTTCTGAAGATATTTTTGGGGTGACCCTCTGTGGAGAAATAGGATTCTTAATAAGGGGAAATATGGGAACTGCCGCCTGCCTACGCACACACTGCTGGAGACCAGACACTCGGGAGAGGAGGAGTTGCATATCCACAGCGCGAGCATCTGCCTTTGCATCAGTTTCTACTTACAAAGAGCAAATCTACGTACACCGCATCTAAAGGGAACCTACCTTCATCTATCACTTTTTACTGCTATAGAACGGGGAAAAAAAAAAAAAAAGGAAGCTAATGCACTGCTTACTTCTCACAGCTACTGAACTGTCTCCTACAATCTTCTGAAACTTGAACCTTGTATAAAGGGGAGACCAGACCACCGAACCCCACCTACCAGAGATGGACACAAGGCAAGAGATGGACACAAGGCAGGACTTTCAGTTTTAGGACCTAACCGTGCCCAGCAAGGCACAGGATAAAAAACTGGATACCAGCTTGGACATGGTTACTGTATCTCAAAATAGCAGATGACCAGTTTACCATACTGACCATGCTGGCCTTTCTTCACAACCATCCTGGACCAGAGAGGAACAGTGAACTCTTACACCGTACGCAATTCCTGGGCAGTATACAGCTCCTGAATACATTCTGCTGGACACAAAAATGTCCTATCCTTTACATTTCTTGAACGGGTCTGGAAATGGCAATGGATCTTTGTCGCCTGTCTCAGTAACAGGAGATCCCGAGCAGGATTACCCAGGTGACGAACACGGAAACAAAGTGCGTTGGGCAGCTTTACTGATCCTCCTGGTGATAATCCCCACCATCGGGGGCAACATACTTGTCATACTGGCAGTGTCTTTGGAGAAAAAGTTGCAATATGCTACCAATTACTTTTTGACATCCTTGGCGGTGGCAGATTTGCTCGTGGGTCTGTTTGTGATGCCGATTGCCCTTCTCATTATATTATTTGGTAAGTACAGAGCGTTTGTTTCATCAGGCTAGCATACAGGGTACAGTTGGGGGAGGTCTACTTTAAACAGAAAAACTGTTTGCTTTCCAAGATTACAATTTTAAAAATCACTTGGATGAGGGCTGCTAAATCTTCTCTCACTTTAATATAGCTTCATGTCTTTATGGGAAGCATACCCACTGTGGATACTCTTGCCTTTGAAACAAACCATTCCAAAATCACCTGAGACTTAGAACTCATACTAAACTGGAGCTGGACATGGGAAATTACACCTTATGCAGTGGAATATTATTTTAACAACATCTGCACAATATTTGTTCTATTGGATATTACACTAACTGCAGGCAGTCTTCTCTTAAAAAATGTGAAATGAAGAACAGGCATCAGCTCAGTGCACGGAACAAGGTCAGGCAGCTGATTTTACCTTAGTATGGACTCCAAGAATCATAAGCAGTCAGGGATGGTCCCTGGCACCATCAGTGACAACAAACTTCACCAGTATCAGTTTCAGAGAAACCAGTTTTCTCCCACTCCAGGGAAAGTGGCAGGTTTGTAAAGCATCCCAAAGAATTAACTCATCTGTCAAAGCCAAGGAAGCCTCAAACCCTGCACCTAATGTTTGAGACTCAGATTTATCACTTAGTCTCGTTCATATGGAATAAAACAGGTATTTTTTTCTACACGAACATACATTGGGTGTGACATTTTCTTTCTGGTTAGTCATTACAGAAGCAGCATGGCTTTTTCATGTTCTCCGATGCCCAGCAAAATCTGAAATAAAGCCAATCAGAGGCACCTCCTTTTACTCCTAAAATTTAAGAACACATTTTAAATAGTCTATTTTCATATCATACAAACAGAAAACAAAAAAATCAACATGAGATGTGTTTTCAATAAACTTACAGATTTACACAATTATCTTTAAGTTACAGATACCACTGGGCCCTAGATAATTAAAGGCTATAGGAGTTAATTTTTCCTATGCTAGATCTCAGAGTTGCCTGAGCAACTAGCAAACACAATCATAAACTTTATTTCAGAAAGGCCATCAGTAGCTTCTGTTTGCTGCAGAAGACTGGTATCACTTTATTAACAAATGTGTTTATTCACTAAATCCTTGAGACTGAATTTCTGTGTATTACAGACTGCTTCTCCCTAAACAGGGGTATGAACTGGAGGCCAGAACAGTCATAAATATCATTAAAGAGTCTTCTTTTCAAGTAGCAGTTTCTAAAAAGAAAAATTAATGTACATGACCAGGACAGTGATTTCTAACTTGGAAAAAAACCCACAGTCACTTATAAAAAAACCTTGGTATGTCATGCATGTGCATGTGTGTAGAGGCAACAAACATATGTATATACATACCTACACACAGGTACTCTAACTGCTTAGTTCTTGCCAAAGGCCTCATTAATAATAGAGCTACTAATCATAAAAAGTTAGTATTGGACTAAACAATCAATAAAAATGGAAGGCAACTTCTGGATTTTGTGGAGCTGTTTTTGGTGGTAGTGGAGTTTTTCTGTTTTGGATTTTTTAATTTTTATTTTGCTAGACTAATAAATCTGTTCTTTTTAATTTTATAAAGAGACTATTGCGGATTAATCTCTCAATTAATCCAGTGCTAAACCCTGGTTACACAGTTTAAAGCATGCTAGGAATCTTAATTTAGAAGTCAAACAAAAGCATCTTTCACATTGTGGGAAATGTACAAGAAAGTAGCAAAACTAGTTATCATTAACTAAGTAAGACCCCGACCAGCCTTTCACACAGCAATGGTTAAAACCGAAATGTCTTGCACAGGAGTCTCTCTTTGGCAGCCAACCAGAAAAACTGCTTTGCCTCTTCACCAACTGGTAGAAGATGCTGAGGTGTCTATAAAAGCTCCAAAGTATGAGCAAAATATGACAAGTTACTTGAATGAAGCTAGAACAGACATTTAAATACATAGTAAGTCTAAATCTTGAAGCTACATTAGCCAGATAACTGCTTGAACATAGAATAGTCATTGATAGCCAGAGCGCCAATGAAATCCAGCTCCTGGCACTGCCCCACAGGAATGTTTCCATAATGAAACAGCTGGGTGCAGCTTCCAGATACAAAGACAAATATTATGCTTCTGATTTGGGACTGATATCTAATTATGTGGAGAATATTTGAGGAAAAAGGTGTGATAAAATGCAGTCACATTAGAAGATCCTGTCTGTAAAGACTGATGTGTCTGAGAGCATTCAGCTTCAAAACCTGCTACAGATATTGGCTCCGTGCCCTGACAGTACGCTTACAGAAAAATCTTCAGAAATAGACTGTGTCTGTAATAAAGAGCTGCCCCTTATAAAAATAAATAACTAAATAAATCTTTAACTCATCGCAGGTATAATACCATGAGCAGAGGGTTATTTATTCTCGGCAGAGTGACCAAAATGTATTCTGGTACAAATGCACACCGCAATTTCAATGTAGGAGTGTGAGTGGCAGAATATCCAAGCAGTTCATTGCTTTTATTGCTTGCTAAATTCTTCTGATTTTAGAAGGCAAAAATGTTGCTATTCATTGGACAGTGAAACTGGCAAATGAAGATCCTCTCGTTTGCAAAGTCCGCAGCAGGAGGAAGTTTCTTGTTCATGGCTTGGTGGGCAACGGGTTACCTGGAGACAGTGCATGTAGCAGCTTTTAAAATATATTCTCTATTCCTGATATTCATCCACTTGAAAATCAGAATGTAATGCTGATCGTCCTAGGCTGCAAACCATTATTTTTAAAATCTATCACAAGCAATCGCCATCTTAATCTTCCTCCATGACTGATGATGAACCCCATCAACTCTTCCCTTCTTGCTTGTGGGAACTACCAGACAAAACTGCTTTAATTGAGGGCTACTTTCCAAATCTCAAATCCAAAGATAAGAAAAGAAAGGTCTCTTCTTCATGAAGGAACTCTAATTAAAAAAAAAAAAAATACTTTGTCTAAATTAAAAAAAAACTACACGACAGTGAACAACTACTTTTGAAGCTATGATTGTAGCAGCGAAATAAAAGCAAGCAGCCACTGGGTGGAACAGCAAGCCAGCAGCCTGGGAACGCCCGGCCGGTGCTGTCCACGAAGCTGAACACGGACACGAGGGTGAACGCCACACACGCCTGACATGGACATGCACATGCCAATTAGAAGATCGCAGCCTAGGCTTAAGTCAGCTGGTGATTAAAAATATCCAATTTTCACCTGGGTAAAAGCATTGTTATATAACAGCACCAAATCCTTTACGGGCAACACGTTGCAGCAGCCCTACAGCGGGAGAACAAACAGTTTCCAAGTCTATTTAAAGATCTCTCTTTATCATGCTTATACATGTACACAAGCAGTGCTTTCTCCCAAACTTTCAAAAAACCTTTTGGCTTACTGCAAGAGCAGCTCTGCCATACTGTACTTCGTTTTCAGGATTACACATTTGCAAGGCATTTCCCAGAAATAAAGCTTTTCTTAAATAAAGATTAATCAAGGACAGACAGCTGTGGTAAAAGCTCAACTTTTTAAGGTGCAAGACAAACCTTAAAACATGTATTTTTCCTTGTATTGACTCAAAATAAGGAAAATAAACTGCAACAGCAGCACCGCTGCAGTGCTGGGAGGATCCGAGGCAAGGTTTGCAGGAAGGAGGAATAGCTCAGTATCTTATACCACCTGATAGTTGGAGAAACCAGCCAAGTTTTCAGGCAGGCATGTTTGTCACGTAACCTAGGCATTTAAAAAAATCCAATCCACTAGCTCGGTTAAATCAGCATTTCAACTCTCAAGGAAAAAGAAGGTGGAGAGCCTCAGTCAGCCCAGTAAACGCTCTGGATCTACGCTGAGGATCATCGCTGAGGATCTACGGGAGGATAATCAGAACTTGGAACAATCCAAACTAGCGTGACCAGCTGTGACCTGCTAACGGCTTCCGATCACTGCTCTGCCAGACACACTCATTGTACCTGCAGCCTGAATTATCAAGCAGGACACCAAGCAGGTCACTGTCATGTTCAAAGGCCAGAGTTGCTTTCTGAGCCCTGAGGGGAAACTAACATTCCACCTTTTCCCTGCTAACAGAACAGGCCAGCAGTGATGCATACCACCAGCACCAGGAAAGCACAAAATCACAGCCCGGAGCAACCCCTCAAATGCGAGGTGCAGAGTTTCTAACACAGGTGTAACCAACAAATCACAATAAGTAAAAGCAAAACACAGCACAGGATGAATCCTAGACAATTACGTGATTCCTCAGGACTTTAAGGTGCCCATTTCACTGTATTTGTTTTGGTTAAATAATAACCACATTCTTAAGTTCCTATCAGCTACTGCACTTAAAGTCTGCTCTGATTTTGCTTGGATAAAAAACCCATCCTCTTATACACACAAATATAAGAGTACATAATGCTATCACCATGAATGCGTTAACTTGCTGCCTTTCTGCACCCAGTTTCAAAACACGACAAAAATAAAAACCAAACCTTTCTCTGTTCAGGTGAACTTAACCCAAAAACGCACAAGGTTGCTTTGCATCAGACAGCTGTTTAAATTTAAATGCATCTATGTTTAAAAGAAGAAAGAGAGTTTTTTTGTTGCAAAATATTTGAGGGTTGTCTTCTGCAAGAGTAAATTAACTACAAAAGGAAAGACTTTATCACGCTGCAATTCTCCAGAAAGCAAAGCAGTTACAATCCAAGGAGCAGCATGTAGGTCCTCTCAACAGAAGCATTAACTGCTCACTTGAAATCCAGCTCCGTTATCTGCCACTTTCCATTGCTCATCTGAACTACTCCTTCATCACAGAGTCAAAAGAAGTAGTCTTATTTTTCTGGAATGAGCAACAATATTTAAAGCCCATCATATTAATTATTTCTTCTTTCAACTTTTTTTTTTTCCTTCTTACACCTGTCTGCATGAGCCACACAACATTTTGGTTTTCCTTTTTGCTGTTCAGAAAGGCATCATACCTTACTGCCAGCTGGAAGTGTAGATAAAAAAATAAGAGTATGTGTTCCATAATATACTAATTACAACTTTCTCATGCCTGCCTGACAGAACAATTTTTTGAAGCAATTTCAACCATGATGTCTATTTTAGGAAATGTGCAGCTACATACTAAAAATCTACTGGTCAATGATTTGAAAATAGACTGCCTCTCACGTCTGCCTCACTGCCTCCGTCATCCTTACCTGGAGCCCACTGCTCTGGGGACGGGCGAGGTTCAGTTCAGGGCTCCATCCACCCGTTGGGTTTGTTTAACAGGCGAGGTTTCCCAAAACAGGGAACAGTGCAGAGCGCTATGTCTAACTTTATAAAATTTTCCATCCTCTGGAGCTTTTAATTCAAGTCAAGGCAGCACCATTATCATTTCCATCTATCAGTCACATTATGAAAAAATGTTTTAATCTCAATCTACTCCAATGTTAACACGTTGATAAGACCAGGCACTACTGGTCCAGCTCATTTGGCATTCTCAGCACGCAGATCTATTTATTCAGAGCAAAGAGATTAAAACCAATCTGATTTGGTAAAAATGTCTTTTTTTTTTTTTCCTTGTCATTCAACAAAGAACTGATTTCTCTAGTAACACTATGAATATGCCTACTGATTGAGCACAGCTGAATTTTTTACAGAAGGAGAATATATTTAGTAGGTCAACTTCTACCATTAAAAAATTGAAAAAACTTCTGTGTTTACACATTCTTCTCTAGGACTACAGAACATTCCTACAGACACAACACAAAGGTGCACCTCAAACTGAACACTGCTAGCACTGGATTGCTACACAAACTACTTGCAAGTGAAAATAAAGCAGTTAAGAAAAAAATAATCCAAGTTTCATGAAAGTTCATTTGGTTTGGTATTGTAAACATTGATGGGGAGTTTTCTGTTCTCTTTCAGACAATGCCTGGCCTCTTCCAACTGCCTTGTGTCCCATCTGGCTGTTCCTTGACGTCCTCTTTTCCACGGCTTCCATCATGCACCTCTGTGCCATCTCACTAGACCGCTACATTGCGATTAAAAAGCCAATCCAGGCTAGTCAGTACAATTCATGGGCTACAACCATCATCAAAATCATCGTGGTTTGGCTCATTTCAATAGGTATGTGAGACTTCGAGACTGGAGAAGGAATGCAGAAGCTTTTCCTGTCCAAAACAACAGGGGAAAGCTGGGGAAAATGGAAAATTTGGCCAAGTACTGTTGATTAGCAGACCCTAACACCTGGGCTAGCCTGCATCCACCTCTTGGATCATACATGGCTCCATCATAAAAATCTGGCTGAACTGCTGCTCGTTTGCAGGCTTACCAGATAGGGCAAGGATTGAGTAGGGATAATCATCACTCTTCTTCATGGTCTTAAGAGTCCAAAAATGAGAAGACAATATCTGTATGCATAGCACACCTTTTAGGAAAGCAAGATTTCATGTTCCTGCGGTAGTATATTCTGTCCCAAACACAATTTTAAGCCTTGAGTAGATGCTGCTAAAATCTGTGCCTTACAATTGTCCCATGAAGCAGGTAAAAAAAGGTAGAGTGAAAGATAAATGAGTGGCTGGTAACATTCACATTGACAGAGATGCACTGGCAATATAGCATAAGGAAGGATTAACTTCTAAGCAAAAAAAAAAAAAAAAAAAGGAACCAACCCATAACAAATCCTGAACAGTTTATACAAAGGATGCCAATGTATAAACTTTTATGATTTTAGCACCTCTGTGATGTGCATGTGGCACCTCACCTGTCTTTAATGCTTAAAAAAATAAATCTGTTAAATGAGCTAAGGAGGTGAAAACATTTAATTCAAATAACTTAATGTGTGCTGCAGGCAGCCACAGGCATAATGCTGTATGCTCTGTGCACAGGAGAAAGAAAAAAAATTATTCTGGACCCACCTTCTTGGCCAAGGCATACATGCCTAAACCCAAAAATTCCAACTTTTAAAAAATTCTGTAAGAGCTATGATGATAGGAGAAAAGATTCTACCTCTGTTTTATCACAGAAAAAGGAAACTGTTAACATGCCAAGACACAAGTTGACCTTTTAATGTCTGATTTATTGTTATTAATCAGTGCTGTACTTTCTCTTTTCTTTTTTATCTAACACAAAAGTACTCTGCAGCTGAGAGCATGTTCTCCAAATCAAAGGTTAATTTGGTTCAATCCTCGTTTTGAATGTTTGCTGTATTGGAAGGTGTGCCTCTTATTAAGAAAGTGATCAGGTGGCTTAAGGGTAAAACATTTTGCTCTTGCTGCCTTCAACCAACTTCAGTAGGCAGAGTAGCAGAGGAATACAGTAAATCCCTAGATCTCATTAAGTGGTATCAGGAAACAGCACAAATAACCTTCGCCAGACAGCAAGGAACCTGTTGTTTTTGTTTTAATGTCAGACTGCTGGCAAATGAAGTGCTGACTGTAATTCAGTGGTTATAAAAAAATCATTTAAAAGACAAGATTGCTAACATTTTTTTTAAACGAGCGGTGAATTACAGAGCTAGCTAGCTAGCCTCATTTAAACACTCTTAAATATGCAAGAGACTTTAAACAACAAATCTGTCTCAAACACACCCTGCATAATTCTGGCATCTATTTAACTGCTTGTATATATGAAAGAGTCAAGCACGGTGAAAAAAATCAGCTGTCTGTGGCCAGTAACTCCACTGGTTAAGATAAGGAAAGACAAGTTTTATGCATTTACAGAACTGCCCTTCAAAAACTGCAAAGGTTACCCTGGGACGGGAGGCAGAGCAGATGGCATTAGGGAAACCCATTTCACTGGAGGAAAAGCCATACTGATTCTAACTAGAGTCAAAGCAATTCACATGTTTTACACTTGAGAAGTTGGCAACTTTATACTGCTTCCTCAATCACTAAAAGTTAGGCTCAGTCTCCCTAGAAAGGGCATTCTGTCACGCTGAGCTTGCCAAGCCTCACAAGTACTATTTGCCCAATTACCCACACGATGCTCTCAACAATTCACGTTTTCTCTGTCTCCCTGTGCCTGCTCCAGAGCTCAGGAACTATCTTTCTTTAGAAACCCTGAGGCTTCAGGCCCAAAAAGGAGATTGCAAGTAATGACCATATGCTGAAGTATTTGATTTTTCTCCTGTAGGCATTGCTATTCCGATCCCTATCAGAGGCATTGAAGATGGAAATGGCAACTCGACAAACATCACGTGTGTCCTGATGCCTGACCGTTTTCACGACTTCATTCTATACGGATCAGTGGCTTCGTTCTTCATTCCCCTCGCTATCATGATAGTCACGTACTTGCTGACAATCCAGGTGCTACGCAAGAAGGCTTACTTGATCAACAAGCCACCTCAGCGTTTCACGTGGTCAACAGTGTCCACAGTATTTCAGCGTGACGCAACACCTGCCTCCTCCCCAGAAAAGGTGGCCATGCTAAACGGCTCCAGGAAGGACAAGACTTTGTCGAATTATACACCCATCTGCAGAACGTCTACGATTGGGAGGAAGTCCATGCAAACGATAACCAATGAACAAAGGGCGTCAAAAGTTCTGGGGATTGTATTTTTTCTTTTCTTGTTGATGTGGTGCCCATTCTTCATAACCAACATAAGTTCAGTTCTGTGCAACTCCTGCAACAAGGAGGTTTTTCAAAAGCTTATGGAGATATTTGTTTGGATAGGATATGTATCCTCAGGAGTGAACCCTCTTGTCTATACACTCTTCAACAAAACTTTTAGGGAGGCTTTCAGCAGGTTTATCACTTGCAACTATTGGACCACAAAGCCTATCAAGGCCCTTCGGAAGCACTCCAACAGGATCTCTTTCAGAAGTTCTGTGGCAGAGAATTCCAAGCTCTTTGTCATGCATGGGATGAGAAATGGGATTAACCCCATTATGTACCAGAGCCCAATGAGGCTGAGGAGTTCACCCATCCAAGCCTCATCAGCCATCCTGCTGGATACATTGCTGCTCACAGAGAATGAAGTCGATAAAACAGAAGAACAAGTCAGCTACGTATAGTGGCACAGCAGCCGTGTCCGTATTATAGTATTACTGTATGCATTATTCTAAGTAACTGTGCTGTAAGAGGGTATAAATACTATTGTTTTCTGTTATTTATGCAAGCAATATCTTATAAATTTATATTAATTCCTCTCCTCCAAAGTCTCCTCTACTTTAACCCCAACCCCAAGGTGGCAACCAAAACTTCCTTCTATGATAAACGACTAACGCAGAACTGTAGCATACAGGAAGAGGGAAATAAATAAAAGCTAAATCAACATGAGTATCTGACTTCAGTTCTCATCAACTTTAGTCTCTTCAAAGTACATTTTTCTTATAAAAGCATCTCCGTACAAGCACTGTTTAACATTCACTCTGGCAAGAAGAAAGAACACACTGTAGGTAGATGCTCTACCATGAAATTAGCAGGAGGATACAAACTGGCTGGTTTTAATTTAAATCCACCTTTACTCTATGTAGACAAAGGAGCACACAAGCTCCCTGCATTGCCTCCTACAGATACCTTCCCCTGCTGAGACTGAATATCCAAGTATGAGCCTTTCTTGTTCTCTGTGGGTACATATATCACAAGCAAAACCACTCGTTCCAGAGACCAAAAGTTGTACGTGCCCATTCCAGAAGGGTAAAACTGGTTCTTAGCAGGGTGAGAAAAAAACTTCCATGTACTGAAATTATGCCTTTGTGGTTTTACTGTAGCAGGGGGGACACCAGAATCTCGTACCCATCCAAATTTCATCTCCATTACTCTCACCAACACATAAGCTTGGGAAATCAGCTTTCCCCAAAGTACTGGAGTCTTAAGGGTAAGCAGTCAGCTCACCATTTTTTTGACAGTTTCCATTTACAGTAAAATGTTCAGCTCAGGCTTTGTTTTCATTTTTCATGTTTTCAGAACTCTTTAGCTACACACTAAAATTATGTACAGCAAAAGGCTTAGGTTTTTTCATGCGCAGAACAGAAAGTACTAAAGATAACATGTCCTTCCAACCTTTATTTATATATATTTAATTTAAAGCATATGCAAGTTCAAAACAGAGCCTAACATAACTGCCAGAGTGCTCCAGGAGAAAGTATTAAAAATACTTCTGTGGTACTGAGAGTGATTTGTGTCCTTACTCCCCTTTTTGGTGATAGTCACTAGCCACTTAAGTTAGAAGATGCTCTAACTGCTCTTCCTCCTCTTTTGTTAATCAGAATTTATTTAAGAGGATACTGTAGTTAAAAGCCAGAATTGGTCGATTGCTATAGCTGTGAAAGATGCCTGTATCTAAAAATACATGAGAATCACAAGCCTTTAATAAGACTTAGATTACTTTGAAGCTCAAGGGGGGAGGGAGTAGGAATAAAACAAACCCATGAAAGCCCCAGACTTCCAGGTACTTAGCTTAAAACTTCACAGACTAGTGTCTCATTTATCCCAAAGGAGGCACTCTGGAACCAGGTAAAAGTGGAATGACATCCATGCACAAAGTGATCACAGCAGAAAAATTAAAAGCATCATTTGCAATCCAGGAACCACCTTCCTGAGGAATAACGCCAAGGGGCAAATGGACACACAGCACCGTTCTTGGGGGGCTACTTCCCAACAGCCAGAGAGCAAGACACAGTACTCTTTAAAAACTCTCTTGTTACTTAAATAAATCCATGCAGATTAAACAAAAAATATCTATACAGCAGGCAGCAATCATCTGCTTTCAGCAACAACTTAAGTTTTCCCTTTCCAGCAGGAACATCACAGCTGGCTCACAGGATCTGGAAAGAGCAGGAGGTAACTTAGATCTCTTCTGTCCGACCCTGTTCTTGTACAGCTGTCAGTCTGCAATGAACAATGACAGGAGTGATTTGCCCTAAGTGTCCCACAGAGAAATTCCAAGGCCTCTTGGTAATCAGTGCTTAGACTCCACCAACAGGAAACAATCCTTGAAAGAGTCTCACCCAGCAAAGATGTATTTTGTCAAGCCAGCATAAAGATTTCTCAATTTTAGTAACCACAAATAGAAGCTCAAGATGTTCCACTTACTGAATTTAGTCAGCAACAATAAACCTAAATCAAAAGGACTAGTGACCAGCCAAAAATCAGTCTTCCTACAGAAGGAGGAAATTTCCCCACAGACAGAAACACATCATAGAGGAAAACATCCACATTTCATTTAACATGGTAAGCACAAAAAGAAATTT
This sequence comes from Pterocles gutturalis, assembly GCF_000699245.1. Taxonomy (NCBI): domain Eukaryota; kingdom Metazoa; phylum Chordata; class Aves; order Pterocliformes; family Pteroclidae; genus Pterocles; species Pterocles gutturalis. Next base: position 55,087 of record NW_010130990.1, read on the forward strand.
TTGTCCACTGACAAAGCACACAAGCTAAGAGTTCAGGTAACAGTCTTGGAAAGCAAAAGGACAGAGGGAAAAGAAAGATTAAGAGAAGATGCAGAACTATGAAATAAAAAGACAGCGCAATGGACGGCAGAGTTCTTGTTTTAGCAACCGTATCTACAAGAACAGATTTGATCAAAGACATTACCTTCATTAGCAAGACATGATTGAAAATATGAGAGTCACTGCAAGTTACTGTAAGAAAGCACAAGTCTGTTGTATGGTAACTAAGGACAACACTGCTCGTGTGGTACTGACAAGAGAGATAGGATGCTCAGGACTACATCCATGAGCATCATCTTCAAGTAACACAAATATAAAATGTATTTTTACATGTTGACTGCGGAGTGAGATTATTTTTATAGCTCCAACTTCCTTCATAAAGATAGCAGCCTAAATAATAATTGATAAAACGTTTGCAGTCGCGTGCTAGCGGAACACAAGACCTTTTCAAAAGACATTAATTTCTCTGTAGTGAAATGCTCTTAATTCCTTCAGAATCTGGTCCATATCAAGACAACCACTTGGCCAGCTCTATGGCTCTATATGCTACATAAAATAATAATTTACAGTTACCTAGTTTAGCTTTCCTCATTATCACATAAACTTTTATCTGGCGTATTTAATTTCTTTTTACACTACTACAGAAGCAAGGCAGACAAAATATCTACAACAAACAAGCACTATGGAAAGAAATATATTTTAGAATAACAATGAACAAGTACTGGTTTTTTTGCTGCTTAATTATTTAAAATACATCAGGGGATACTTAGTCAATGTTCTGGCTGCCTATCTGTTTAAAAATTACAGCAGAGAGATGCCAAGAGACTTCTCCAACGCACTCCAGTTCGGTCAGTGAAGACACACAGCTCTGTTTCCAGTTTCAGACCTGCAGATAAAGGCATTTCCAAATCCAAAAAGACTTCAGTGAAAGTCTAAGGCTTCTTCTGATCTGTTACTATCAACCTTTCACTGAAAGGGACCCTCATTCTCCTCCCTAACTGAATAAAATGATAAAAAATGGGTTGGAGGGTAAACAAAACCCTTTTAATCTTTCCTACACAAGAATTAACAAGCAGGTACATTTCACTAAATTCCTCTTCTTCACAATTACTACACTGAAACAGTCAGTGGTCCAGATCACAGAGTGACTGTTACCCTCACACAGTTACCCAGAAGATCTGCCATCTGCCTACTGCATAAAGGTAGGCTGTAGGAGTTAAAACAAACTGTTCCAAGTCTTCCTGGAACAAAATACAAGTATCTGATCTGTGTTTGCTTTAAAACAAATATATAGTGCTAAAATATCAAAGGATATGTAACCACAAAGAATACAAAAGCAGGAAACATTACTATTTGACTTGCATCATCCTAAAATGAAGAACTGAACGTAAGCCATGCAGAGTTCTCCAAGTTTGGGTAGACCTACGCTTATCAGTTGAGACTACATCTTCCTTTCGGGACTCTCTAGAGGCTGCATTGTTCCCTCTCCTGCCCTTAGCCTTTTCCTGACAATACTGCACTAAGGCAGAAGCAGCATCCCAAAAGTTAAGTCCTCCTTCCCCATGGCTCTTATTTCCCTGGACTTAACAACTGCTGTGAGAGCATTAAACCTTTTCAGTTCATGATTGCAAACACTGCTGAAACCCGTACTGAAGCCTTCTCTCTAACCAGATTTGTTATAGCTATGAAACATCTACCTCCCCATTTTGTATATAAACTGTTTAGATGCGCTGCAGCATGGCTCTAATATATAACAACACAAAAGCTTACTACATAAACCAATCACATCCCACTCTGCAATATAAACAAGTAGCAATTCATGTTCAAAAGTAGTAAAAATTAAGATAAAAATAATTCCTTCAATTTTTAAAAAGTAAAATGCTTTAAAGTTATCATGCTTTCCATCTCCTTGTAATAGTCTTAAAAAAAAGAAAAAGGCTGACCAGAAATCACAAGCACCTTAAATGCTGTTTTCAACAGCCACCATAAATATTTTATAAACCACTTTAGTAGAAAGGACTAATACACAAGCATCAACAACAAGTTTGCTGTCTACGATCACGGGCAAAAGCATAAGGACTGGGAGAACAGAGACACATTACAGTAGCCAAGTCAATACATCACTTCTCTTCTTGCTGTTTCACAGAACAGGTTCTTGCACAGCCCTGCATCCGCACTGAAGTCTCCAAACACCTCAAGCTTTATTCATGCCTCTCTACCATTTTACAATAACATCTTACTTAAAAGTGTCTCCTGTTAGAGGTAGCCAGTTTTCAAAAGAGAGAAGATGTGAAAAGTCTCAGATTTTTATGCTGTACTATTTTGACTGTCTTGCTAGTTGTGAAGAGGAAGAAAGGGACAGTTTTGAAAGAATTCTCTTGCACCAGAGCATTTTCTGATAATGTAATATAGTGGCATGAAAATGATCAGTTGCAAAATACATAACTAGTGCCTAATTTTTGTCAGGCACTAGGTTGACAGGGGAAAAAAGTCATACTAAGTCCTATAGCCAGCAAGCTGTGCTTTCGATCCCCAGTCTGCAGACCTAATAGCCTTTTATGAGGACATGACCAGGTG